>NC_057010.1:246342-312011 GCF_000002595.2 Chlamydomonas reinhardtii | reverse complement strand
CCCTCCGTAGCGCCTCGCAGCTGGCGGCCTCACTGTCCACCATGACGCCGTCGCAGTCCAGGATCAGGTGCGTGAACCAGCGCGAGCTGCAGCAACAGCCGGAGGCAGCGGCAGCGGCAGTGG
Organism: Chlamydomonas reinhardtii; assembly: GCF_000002595.2. Classification (NCBI taxonomy): domain Eukaryota; kingdom Viridiplantae; phylum Chlorophyta; class Chlorophyceae; order Chlamydomonadales; family Chlamydomonadaceae; genus Chlamydomonas; species Chlamydomonas reinhardtii. The sequence goes on along the minus strand of NC_057010.1, from coordinate 311,888 downwards.
CAGCGGCAGTGGCAGCGGCAGCGGCAGTGGCTGCTCCTGCTGCTGCTCCTGCTCCTGCTGCTGCTGCTGTAGAGGAGGAGGTACAGGAGGTGGACGCCGCTGCACCGCTAGAGGCGCGGCCCGCCGGCTCCGCCCCTCCCTCCGCCTCTCCCTCAACCCCTCCCTCAACCCCCAGCTGCAGCCGCGGCTCGGGCAGCTGCGGCTCATCCTCCTCCTGCCCCGGGCCCGCAGTGCCCAGCCCCAGCCGCCGCAGCTGAGCGGGCAGGTCGGCTGGCAGGCTGGGCACAGCCGCTATGACCGCGGCGGTAGCAGCAGACGCAGCAGCAGCGCCTGAGGCTGTAGCTGCAGGTGCGGAGGCGCCAGGGGCGGCGGCGGTGCTGGTGGCTGCGGCGTCGGCGTCAGAGGCGGCGGTGCGGGTGGCGGCGGCGGGTTGCGCCCGCGGCAGCACCAGCGGGCGGCGGACGTTGGCGAGCGCCTCCAGGGGCTGGGGCGTGACGGTGTCGACCTGGGGGCGGTCAGGGGGGTCAGGGGTCAGGGGGTCAGGGGGGTCAGGGAGTGGTGTTGGGAATGCCACCAGGTAGGGATCCCAGCTACCACGCATCCCTCCCGCCCACCCAGGCCCACCGCCGCCCGCCGCGCACCTTGGACATGTGCAGCAGGAAGGCGGGCGTCACCCAGGCGCCCTGGGGGTTGGAGATGCCTGCGCAGCACGGGGGGCGGGAATGGGGGTTGCATTCATGATTAGTTAATGAAGTGTGGGCTGGGGTGGGCGGGATGATGGGCTTATATCTCGAGCCCAGCGAAAAAGTCCGATCATTAAGTGAAGTGGGGGATGGGCAGCACAATCCAAATGTACTGCGCATGCACATCGCAGGCCACAGGCATGGACACTCGTAGTTAAGGCATGGGGGCCGGACGTTCAAGGCAGCACGTGGGCCGGTCGCTCCGCTGCAGACCGCACGACCTCCCGCTGGGCCGCTACCTCCCCGCATCACCGACCAAACCCGTATACCCACCCACCTCCCCCAATTCACACCCACACACCCCGACACGCCCCCTCCCCCGCGACCCGCCTGGCCTCTCACCCGACCAGTTGAACGAGCCGAGCCGCGCCGCGCACTTGGGGCAGTGCAGCTTGCCGCTCACCACGCCCGTCACCGTGCCCGCCATCCAGGCCAGCGGCTCCACAAACAGACACGACTCGCTGCCGCCCGCCTCGCTGCCCGGCGGGCCGCTGCCCAGCGAGGTGACCAGGCGCCGCTGCCGGTCCCGGAACACACGGTGACCTGTGGTGTGTGTGTGCGGTGGGGTTCCATGCATGCTAAATATGACGTCCACCGAAACCACCCCCACACACCCGCTCTCAACCCACAACCACACACCCATTCCTCCACACACCCGCTCCTCCACCCCCACTCCTACCGCCCCCACTCCACGCACCCATGGCTGCCTCCACGGGCATGACGTGTGCGGAGGTGGCCAGCAGTTGCCGGCACTTGCGGCAGCGGTAGCAGCTGTGGCCGGCCGCCAGCGCCGCCGCCGGCTGCTCCGGCAGCTGCGGGAAGGCGTCCGGGTCCACGTAGCCCTCCTCCTCCCACTTGCTGCCCAGCTGCAGGGGTTGGGTGGGGGCGGGTGGAGGTAGTGTGTGGTTTGGGGGTGGGGCGAGTTCAGGCCTAAATGGGTTTGGGGCTAGCGCCGGCTGAAGGTGTGCGTGTTGGGGTTTGAGGTGTGGCTTCCCCGGTTCTCCCGGGTTGCTTCTCCCGGACGTCTACCAGCACTTTAGCCCGTCTTGAATGGACGGCTATACGCTGCGCGCCCCCTCCCCCCGGTCCCTGCCTTGCTGTCCCTCCCCCTCCCACCTCCAACACACACACACACACACACACACACTCCTTCCCTCACCTCCTCCAGCACCCACATGCGGTACACGGGGTGCTGGGCGTCCAGGCTGCAGCGCATGTCGCCGAACAGCACCAGCTGGGCCGCGAAGCCCTCGTTGGGGTCGGCGCAGGGGCGCCCGGCGCGGATCAGCCGGAGGGCCTCGTCGGAGGACAGGCCCCGACTGTGCGCGGGTTTGCGGGAGGAGGCGGGCAGGTGGGGGGTGAAGCGGTGTATACGGTAGGCCTGTTACTGTTTTGTGGCTGGGGGTGTGGGCCCTGCCACTCCCATGCATTTTGACACACATAGATACACGCACATCAATTTTACAATGTGTAAATACACACACGATTACACACACACGCGATTACACACACACACACACACAGAGTCACACACACACAGTCGTTGCGCAACGTTTTCCTTGTGCTCTTTAACACACACACACACACACACACACACACACACACACACACACAGAATCACACACATAATAGTCTCTCTCACACGCTCCGCCCGCACCTGCGCATCAGCCAGCCCGCCAGTACGGCTGGACTCCGCGACACGCCCGCCTGGCAGTGCACCAACACACGTGCGCCGCCGCCGCCGCCTGCCGCCGGCCGTTGCTGTCCCTGCTCCTGCTGCCCCTGCCCCTGCCCCTGCTGCTGCTGCTGCTGCTGCTGCTGCTGCTGCTGCTCCTGCCCGTGTGAACTACTACTGCCATTGCCAGCACTGCTGCCATTGCTACTGCCGGGCCCCAGCGCCGCGTCCAGGAACTTGATGGCCGCGGGCAGGTACTGCAGCATGTTGGAGGCCTCCGAGTCCTGTGGGCGTGAGTGTCAGTATAGGCTTGTGTGTGTGTGTGTGTGTGTGTGTGTGTGTGTGTGTGTGTGTGTGTGTGTGTGTGTGTGTGTGTGTGTATGCGTGCGTGCGTGCGTGCGTGCGTGTGTACATGCGGATAGTTCGGTTGGAACGTGTGCCGTAACAGTAATACGGGAAGCTTGGAGTACTCAGTGCAGGCGGTGGATGGGGGAAGGTACAGTAAGCTGCGGGCATATGTTCAACACGTCGTTTGTTCAGTGGGGCCCTGTCCGCCTGCCCCGGCACACACCTGCAGCGGCAGCTGGAGTGTGGTGTAGCCGCTGAGGTCCCTCTGGATGGGGAAGTTGACCACAGACTGTGGCGGAGAGGGGGAAAGGAGGGCGGGGGAGGGGGGGTTGGAAGGGGGGTTGGCAACACGAGGGGCACTGGACACGGGGTCACCGCACTGGGGTTCCGGCGCCAGCAAGAGAGTCCAGCATGTTGCTTTCCCGCCCTCTCAGCCGCCGCTCCAGCGCTGGCGCCGCAGTTGGTCGCGACTTGACGTGCCTAAACTTACAAGCACATGAGTAATGTCGAGCTTCTTCAAGAAGCTGAGCGAGGAGAGGCCGCCCAGCCAGAGGCAGCCTGCACGCCCCAAAACACATGCCGTCCAGATTGATGCATACTACTTCACAATTTTGAAATTTATTAACGCAAGTTGCCAGTCGCATTAATTGAGGCACGCACCGGGTAGAATTTCGGATGGTGGCTCCATTTGCTTGACTTCCTTAAAAGTTCCTACTCATATCCCTGCTCATGTATCAAGGAGTAGTTGTAGTAACGTGTATGGCGCTCTCGCTGACGAGTACTGAGAAACCGAAGCCCTTCATCGATTCCTTATCGCATTGAGCCTTTCTGTGTCGAAGCGTTATAATATTGCAACGCTTTGAGGGACTTGTGAAAGCATCGCCTGTCGCGGATGGCGCAGGCGAGGGCGGGGCAAGGCTTTCGGGGTGCAGCAGGGCCATCGGCTCCCGCAGGGCCGACCGACTTGCGCAATCTCATATCGCCATCAAGTTATACGTATGAGCGACTCAGTGACGTGGGCTCTCCGGAGGAGACGCCATACCGACGGAATTTTCCCAACACCGGCTTTGGCGATGCAGCGGGCTCCGACTCCGACGACGCAGGCGAGCATGCGCTTGCCGGCTCAACTTGACGTGTGCATGCGCTAATGTGCAACCCATGGTTACGGACTGCGTGTCTGGTGGGCCAAAACCCGTGCGGGGGCTTTTGTTTTGCTCCATCCGGGTCGACTTCCGTTGGCACGCCTGCATCCAGCACCAACCTCACTGCCCCCCGCGGATCCTCCGCCCCGTTCCATACCCTGCACATGTACGTACAGACGGCTTCTATCCTAACCGCGGGCGGCAGGCGCCGATGACGTGGTTGGACCGGCTGAAGAACCTGGGGCAGCGCGCGCCCCCTCCCGTGCAGAGCAACTACCTCACCCTCATCCCGCTAAACGGTGCGGGACGGTGCTCGCCACACCGGCGACGGCACAGCACGAACCCCGCGTGTGACGCAACCTAGCAGATTGTGTTAGGCCGGGGACCCGGTGTGGCCTGGTCGGGTACGGGAGTGGTGGCCGCAAGGCCCCCAGTGGGCTTCGCGGGATCAGTGGCCAGGACGCCCCATGACACCCCCCAAGCACAGGACCCCACTGACGTTCTTTGCACCGTTGTGCATACACACATGTGCATTCTAACATGCACGCTCACTCGCTCCACCGTATTCTCCTTGACACATGACACACATACGGTACACATGACACACATACGGTACACACGCACACACACACACATATGCACACACACACACACACACACACACACACACACACACACACACACACACACACACACACACACACACACACACACACACACACACACACACGCACACACACACGCGCACGCACGCACGTACGCAGATGAGCGCCTGAAGCCGCGGCACACGGCACTGCTGGTGTCCTGCCTGGTGAGAGCGAGCGTTACACAAGTAGAGAGGGGGGGGCGGCCGCAGTTGCAGCGGCGGCAGTAGCTGCAGCAGTCGCAGCAGCAGTAGCAGCCGCACCGGGAGATGGCTAGGGGCCTAGATGGAGAGGCTGTCAGGTGTGTTCGCATCCGCGGGCGTCCAGCGCCACATCCCGTATGACTGTAGCTGTGGGCTGTGGGTCCTGCTCCCAGCCACTGACCGGCCGCCTGCCCGCCACTGACCGCCCCGGCCCCCCGCCCTGGTGCTGCCCTGCACGCGCGCAGCTGCTGCTGGCGGTGGCGCTGGCGGCGGGGGTGTTTGTGGTGGTGCCTCGCGGCGTCACGGTGGGCAGCATCCAGGTGAGGGGCGGTTGGGCGGTTGTGGGGTGGTTGGGTGGTTGTGAGGTGGTGGTTGGTGGTTGGGTGGTGGCGAGGGGCTGGTGGGGTGGGGTGCAGAGCTGGGAGGGGATGGGGGGAGGGACGGTGGCGGCTGGGGGTTGCGGCATGAGGGCTGGAGGTAGCTGAAGGGGGGGTAAACGTTGAACCAATCCCATATGGAAACAGTCGCGCGGCAAGGAGAACTGCAGCTGCATATGCGAGTCGTTGTACATCATTGTGAAGGGGGGGGGGTAGTTTACTCCGTATCCCAAATCATCAAGGCCTCGAGGGGCGGGGTGGGGGATCCAGGCATGACTACGGCAGTGGGTGTAAGGCGATGTTGAACAGCGCAGCGTTGCGTGAGGGGGCAGGTGGTGGGATGGGGTTGGTAGGTGTGAGGCCGGTGGCGGGTGTGTGGGTGGCGTGCGGCCTAGTAATTGGGCTCGGGCATACACCATAGCTCCTCCCCCCTCACAGTCTTGCACTGAGGTGATTGCGTAGGCTGCCTATTAATGCCAAGGCATACCCCCTTCCAAGTTCCGCCACCCCCACCACCACCCACCACCCACCTCCACCTCCACCCCACCTCAGGTCCGTTCCAGCCGCATGTCGTTCAACACCTCCAAGTCCACCTACCAGATCATCCTCACCGCCACCATCCCCATCTTCAACCCCAACTACCTGCCGGTGAGGTGTGAGGGCCGCCGGTGACGTGTGAGGGCCGCCGGTGACGTGTGAGGGCCGCCGCTGAGCTGTGAGGGCCACGAGGCGGGGCCTCGCTGGTGCGGCCTGGAGGAGCGGGGCAAGGGCTCGCGCTGGTGCTGCATTGCAAACACGGTCCTGCACGTTCTATAGCATGCTACACTGTCGCCCCCTTCTCCTTGCGCTTGTCCAACACGCACGCACGATGCACACATACGCGGCCCTCCGCCCCAGCATAGACCTCGCTCTCCTCCTCGCTCTATTGCATTGGGTTCGGTTTGGGTTGGGCAGGTACCTACAACCCCCCACACATATCAGGTTTGTAACCCCCATACACATACACACACATGCCTTGCATTCTCTCCCTCGCTTATAAGTAAGACTGACCATGGACCGTGAACGAGCCCCAGGGGATTAGGCGTGCCCAGTAAACGTTATAGCATGTCGCCGACGCGGAGCATGGCAGCGCATGCGGTTGCACCTTGGAGACGAGGCTGGATGCCAAACGCCCGGGTAGGGGGTTCCAGGCAACACATGCGGGTGAGTATACTCAAGGTGACAACTGGGGCAACATCGACCACCGCGGAGCTCGGTAACCGGCGTAGGTATTTGTGGGGAACTGCGCGCGCGTGTATGGCGGAATTGTTCCATTTTTTTTGTGTTTAGCACACACACACACACACACACACACGGATACACACACACGCAATGTTTTCCTTGTGCTCTTTAACACACACACACACACACACACACACACACACACAGGAATCGTAGGAGTGCCTGGGCCTCACGGTACCGTGAGCACATGCATGGGTTTGCACCCTTGAGAGCGTGTGGACACTAATCCCCCCTCGAGGTTAGAGTAGCGGGGGTTGCGCGGTTTCCGGTAAGTAAGGCTGGCGGCTCCCAGCAGCAGGTATGCGAGGTAACTTCAGGTAACATCCGTAAACCGTCGCTTTGCTGCATCGCATACACAGTCTTTGCGCAACGTTTTCCTTGTGCTCTTTAACACACACACACACACACACACACACACACACGCGGCTCCCCGCACACCCGCGCAGGTGCGTGTGGCGGGCAGCCTGCTGGTGTCCTTCTACGACCAGCAGGCCGGACTCACAGCACTGGAGCCGCAGCAGATACCCGCGCGCGCGCTGCCGGAGGTGCGGCGGGCGGGAGGGGGAGCAGCAGCTGTTTGGCGGGGTGGGGGCTGGGGGGGGGGCTGAGGGCTGGGGGGACTGGAGGCTGGGGAGACTGAGGGCTGGGCGGCCGCAGGGTTCGGCTGCATTGGTGTGCTGGAGCGTGCAGCTGCCAAGCAGCGAGGGGGCGAAGCCGGTAGCCACACCAATATTGGATGCGTTCCCGTTTTCCACACATACACACCCGCACGGGTTGCGCGGTTTCCGGTAAGTAAGGCTGGCGGCTCCCAGCAGCAGGTATGCGAGGTAGTTTCAGGTAACATCCGTAATTCGTCGCTTTGCTGCATCGCATACGGTACACTGTCTTTGCGCTATGTTTTCCTTGTGCTCTTTAACACACACGCGCACCAACGCCCTCGGGCACGGGGGGGTCGTTCCTGCCCGGCCCCTCTCCCCCAGGTGATTGAGGTGGACATGGACGCGAGCAGCGTGCCGCAGAAGTACCTGTTCACCATCTACACCCAGTGCTTCACATTCCCCGAGCGCATCATCTTCTTCCTCACCGGCAGGCTGCAGTCGCGGTTCCTGGGATACAACTTCTCCATACCGGGTGAGAGGCTGTGCAGACCTGTTGGTGTGGTTGTGGTGGTGATGGCTGGTGTGATGTCGTTTGAGGCGCAAAGTAGGCGGGTTCAAACGCTGGAGCACAGGCGTGCGCGTGACGCGAGGGAGCCGCCTGACGGACTGCCACGTCAGGTGCCTCAACACAATGCGATGCAACACAGCGCACAATCACCCGCCGCTGGATCGCCGCTACCCCGCACACGCTGCTCCCCTCCACAGACATTGACTCCTACTTCATCGTGCCCTGCACCAACTCACCCGACCACGACGCACCCGACCCGCCCAAGCCCGCGCGGCCGCTCAAGGTGCACACGTGTGTTTGGAGCGAGACGAGGGGAAGGGGCCGGCACTGCGCATGCCTGCGTGCGCGCGTGTGAATGTAGCTGTGCCCGTTTTGCAGCTTTGCCTGCTCTGCTGCCATCATCCTAGAGGGGCATACACACACATACACACACATTGACACGTCCCCTCCTCATGGCCCGCACGACCCCCGCAGCCGCCGCACATGCCGCTCCCGCCGCCGAAGCCGCCGCGGCCGCCGTACCCGCCCCTGTGGGAGGCTGCCCACGGCGAGGGGGCCGAGGCAGGGGTGTCGGAGGCGGGAGTGGAGGAGGCGGCGTGGCGGGAACGGCAGCAGCAGCTGCAGCAGCAGGTGGGGGCGCGACAGCAGCAGCAGCAGCAGCAGGTGGGGCTGGGGGGCAGCGGGAGTTCGGAGGTGGAGAAGCCAGAGGCACCCCAGGAGGAGGCGGATGGCGGGCGGAGAGGGCACTATGAGGATTGGGAGGAGCTTGGGCAGGCAGCGGCATGAACGGTCGGGTTCGACGCTGCTGCTCAAGTCGAGACAGTTGCATGGATGCACGTATTGCTGAAAGTCCAGTGTTACATCCTTAGACAGTGGCGCAGTGCGGTGAGGCCGCGTGTTTAGGTGTCAAGCCTTGGGAGATGAGTGTGCACCGGGTTGCGTGTTGCCGTAATGGGAGTGGCGGCGAGCAACACAAATACAGTGCGTGCGGTTGTGTCACGATGTAGTGGGTCACCGGACTTGGCACGGGTCGTGTCGGTGAGGCTGCCGTAGACTTGCGACCGCGGCCCGCATGTCGTGACGACAGCTCGGCTGACTTCAAGACTTTAGCACGGTAGTGTACATGATTGCTGAGTTTGCAGTGGCGTAGTGCGTGCTTGGATGCAACCATACCACCGTATTCGAGTCACATTACGGCAAGAAGGGCATTGCCTTGCAATGCGCCGCTCTTTCTCGGACCTCTGCGCGCATACACGCACACGGCCAAGTACCGTAGGTGCCAAGGCCCACACATTCGGGAGTCGGTTGTCGAAGATGCTTTCATGGAACGAAATGCGCAAGTCGGTGTATTCCACTGCGTCATGCATGCGACTCACGGCAGTAACATGCCACACTGCCACGGGAATTACTCAGGTAAATGAGGTTACCCCCACGGCTGCTCATTCCCACGGGTAAACCCGACACAACTCCTCGATACCCCCGCAAGCAGTCCCTGGCGAGTCATGAAGTCCCTTTACCAGCAATTGTGCCAAAGCCACATTTGGCATGCCGCCCTCCAGCTAGTCCAGTACGGACGTGCACACATCACGTCTGCCTGGGCCTCTGACGCCACGGGGGCCAGCGTCAGATCCTACACACACACCGACAGCGCGTCGTGCGCCGGGCCGTAGCGCGCGACCCGACCCGACCGAGCTGTCCTCGGCCAGTGTCAACTTCGGCCGGCGCGTGCGCAACACAACCTCGTTCGAGGAGGAGGATGAGCTGCGCAGGGGCTGTGGCGCGTTGGTGCCCGCGGAGGCTTCGGCGCAGGCCTGGGCCCTGGTCCGAATGGGGTGGCGAGGGCAGGCCTGGCGCCGTGGTGGTGGCGTTCAGCTGGAGAAGCCCACAGCTTCGAAGCCACTTCAGTTATTGGTCTGAGCCCGCAGCGCTTGCTTGATCACTCCGATGCTATCACAAAGCTAGGCACGATAGTTGGTGTGGGAGCAACAACGCAACACCGAACCATGGCCGGTGTGCGGGACTTTGAAGCCGTGAGGAAGTCACCTGCCACTGCCTGCTGCATGGGCGGTCCTCCACCCGACACGGCGACACCACACAATCGCCCGCCAATAAGCGCACCTCACCCGCCTGCGAAACCTTGACCCCAAGCTCCTCTGGACGCATGCGTGCAAAGCACAACGGCAAACTAACCCCCAATTCAAGGCCTCCTCAGCTTGACACCCGCCCTACCAGCTACTCAGCGCCTGGCGCAAGAGCCAACTGACCTACGCCCTGCGCAGTCCAGGTGAAGGTGACGCCAGAGCCAGTGAAATACCACCGCTACAATTTCTTACCCACCGACGTCGAACCACTAGACACACACACGGGCCGCAGTTCACAAGACTCGCCAGCAATGTGCCAGCTCCCGTGCGGTTTTCCATTCGTCCCAAGTTCTCACAGTGGCAACCGAGCTCTGCCTCATCCACCTGTACCTCACCTCTTGCAAGAGTTATTGCTTCCATGTCCAACGAGTTTGGCCGCATACAAATGCATGTTGGCATGCATGGTGCAAACAAGGCACCGGTGGTTGGTTCACTGCTAACTCCCTTGTACACATCAACTGTGGCAGCATGCGTGGCCTATCCCGGCACGCACCCCTGCCTCATGTGCCCCTCATCAGTCCGTATATGCCTCAAAACTCGCACGAGTTCCGCACGTGCCTACGTGACCGCCAGCTCCACCGCCAGCGGCAGCCGCTGCAACTCCGCCTGCAGCGCCACACACCACTCCAGCTGCGGCGCCAGCCACTCCGACCCGCTGCCGCCAGCAGCAGGTCCCGCACACTCCCCGCCCTCACACTCCCCGTCCTCCTCTGTCACCCTCTCGCTATCGCCCCGCAATCCCGCCTCGCCGGCGGAATCCACCACAGCGGCCTCCGCTGCAGAGCCGCCCCTGACAGCTGCCGTGCCCGCCACTGCGGCACTGTCCGTGGCAGTGGTCGCCGCACTGCTGGCAGCCGTACCCGCGCCCCTTGCGTCGCCACCTGCCGTGTCACCAGTGCGCGGGCGGGTGCCAGTCCGAGGCCAGACCGCCGAAGCCACCTGCGGGCAGGACACAAGCCCATGCCATAGCGGTATGGCGCACGGTACACACAAGGCATATGGGTGGGGCAACACACGTTCATGCCAAGCCCCGCACACAAAGTGGTGGCAGCGGCAGCGGAGGCTTCCTGACTGGCCCCGCTTCGTGTCCAGCGCATCAGCCAGCGGCTAGTGAAGCCCTTGAGGGACCCCTGGCGCACACACAAACACACGCCCGCACATTCTCAAACCCGCCTGCTGCACGGCCCACAGCAGCACCGCATCCACATCGTCATCCGCGAATGGCACCCGGCTGCTGACGTGTCTGTTGGGCGCCGCCACCGCAGCCGACGCCGCAGGCGCCGCGGCCGTAGCCGCCCCTTGCGGCAATCTCAGGCACGCCACCTCCACCGCTCCGTCCTCCACCGCGGGCGCCAGGGCCGCCTGCAGCCCCGCCCAAGAGAACGCCGCCGAGCCCACCCGCACCAAGACCGCGCCGAGCAGGGGATGACTGCCGGGAAGCAGCTTGAACACACCGACGGGGCTGCCGGGGATGCGGTGCAGGCCGTTCCAACGCGAGGCCGCGGTGGCAGCGGCGTCCGCGGCGGGCGCCAACCAATCCAACCAGTTCTGAAACATAACCGGAGCCCGGATCATAGTGGACACGAGCGGCCCACGAACGAGTAGTAGGTCCGGGGCCGCGGGCTCCGGCTCCGGCTCTGCCCCTCTGAGGCCGTCGGCAGCAGCGTCTCCGCAGGCGGTGGATGCGCCCGTGCAGGCCACGCTCGTGGGCTCGGTTTCCGTGACCGTAAGCACGCATGCCAGTTCCGTTTCAGGTCCTTCCGCGTCAGCTGCTTCTGCTACTGCCGCCGAGGGCTGCACCGGCGCCAGCGTGTCAGGACCGATGCACGCCGCATCTGCAGCGGGCGCCTCGTCTGGCTCCTCCGCCGCCGCTGCCTCCCAGAATGGCAGGGGCTGTGCGGCGCGAGTCAGGAAGTCCAGGGCCGCACTGACCACCGCCGTGGGGTGCAGCGGCGGGCTGCCAGAAACACATGGCCCAACCCCCTCCACCATAGCCACCACCGCCTCCGCTGCAGCCGCCGCGGCGTGCTCCGCAAAGCTGTTGCCCGCCGCGGCGACGTCACCCGCTCCCTTCAGCGCCCTGCTGCCGCTGCGGCTTGGCACCTGCACCGTCACGTAGCCGTCCGCCTCGGGCGACAGCCTGGGGAAGCAGCGCCGCCTGTCCAGCAGCAGGCGCAGCTCCCGGGGGCGGCCGCCCAGCGCATCCAGCACGGCGCGGGCCGACGGTGTCGTGCTGGTGGGCCCCAGCACCAGCGTACCCAGCGCCACACGCAGCTGCGGCCGCCTCACCAGCTCCCGCACCGCCGCCAGCTCCTGCGCCGCCTCCTCCGGCAGTCGGGATTCCGCATCCGAACCCGCAGCCACCAAGGCCTCAGCGTCAGTGACCAGCGGCAGTTCTAGCGCCCGCAAGCCCCAACCGCCGCCTTCGCCGCCGCCACCATTCCTGTTATTGTTGTTGCTGCTGCTGTGGGTGGTGGCGCCCAGGCGGCTGGGCTCCCACAGCCGCCGACACGGCAGCAGCACGTCGCGCGCTAGGCGGCCCAGCGTGCCCAGGGGAATGCCGGGATCTCGGGCGACGCCTGCACTCGGACACACGTACAGCACGTACCCGCCAGCTCCGCCCAGAACCCCGCCGCCCGGCGGCGCCGCCGCGGGCTGCTGCTGCTGCTGCTGGAGGCTGAGGATGGTTCCCCAGTCGCCGCGGTGCAGGTCCCACAGCCCGGAGATGCAAAACTCCTGCAGCTGCGGTGGCGCGGCGGCCAGCAGGGCCCCCACACAGTGCAGGCTCCACGACGGCGGCGTCAGGTGTGCCAGGGTCAGGCGGTTGAGGCAGGTGAGCGCGGCCACGCCTGGGAGCACCTGCGGTGGCAGGTCGCCTTCAATCGGAAACAGCGTCTCCACGTAGAGATCCCGCAGCGGCGGTGTCTGAGGACTGGTGCTGGTGGCGGTGGCGGTGTTGAGGCTGCTGCCGGAAGCGGCTGTGCCGCCGGTGGCTCCGCCGATGCCATGACCGGTGCCTGCCCCGTGCCCCGGCCCTGACGAGGCTGCCCTTGCTGGTGCCGGTGCTGGGAGCAGGTGGTGCGCATACTGCAGCAGCTCGGCGTGCGGCAGCGACAGGTGCTGCAGGTGGGGCAGTCCCGCCAGGCCGCGGAACAGCGTCACCAGGCCGGCAGCGGACTCGGGCGGCACCCACCAGCCCTGGAGGCCCCGCAGGTCCAGACTCTGTGGGCGCGAGGTAAAAGGGGCACATAGATCGCGTGCGGTTGCGCGTGCGGATGCTCGTGCGGATGCTGTTTGGTTGATCCGATACCGGTCCTTTTCTTATTGCATCCCACGCGGTCATCGTGCGTCTTTGACTTGGCTGCTGCGTACGACTGCACACGTGAGCAGCCACACGGTGCGAAGCATGAGTGCGAAACAAACCCATGTACGGACTACTGACATTGTCCTGCGTGTTTTTCCTTCCTTTTCAATCTCTAGGGGGCGGGCAAGGCCACGTGGAGAAGGACAGCGCGGCGCCGCCTTCAAAGCGGCGCCGGCGCGCAGGTTGAGACCTGCCGGTGTTGTCTGGTTAGCGACCTGTGCTGACGAGGATGGCGTAGCGGGCAGTCAGCTGCTGCGGCAAGGGTGTTGAGAGGTTTTCCTTGCTGTCTGGTTGGCCTGCTGCCTGCTGCACTAGTGCTTGATAGCTGGGCGCGACTGGGCACATATGGCGGGCGGTGCCTGTACAAACCGACCCCGGCTATGTCCGGGAGATGAGGCTAGTATCGGAACCTTCGGCCTCAGACGGAGGACGTGGCGTGGGCTCAGCCCACTTTTCCCTTGCGAGGGAGAGCCACCTTTTCTTGTCAATCTCTAGGCCAATCTCTAGGCTGCGGTTGGCTCTGCTGCGGCATCGCGATTGCTAGGCACCTGGTTTGGCTATGTGCCTGTGGAAACCGACCCCGGCTATGTGCCGACCCCGGCTATGTCCGGGCGATGAGGTTGTTCGGCCTCAGAGAGTGGAGGGGCTCAGCCCCTTTTCCCGTGACCGGGGAACACTTGTCCTTCCTTTTGCGCGCTCTTGCTCTTGCACGCACCTTGAGGTTGGGCAGCCACAGCGGCAGCGTGCTCAGCGCTGCCACCTGCCAGGGGTGCTCCAGCATGGGCGCATACTCCAGCTCCACGTCCAGGATGGTGTGTCGCGCAGCCGAGCTCTGGCGTGAGAGCCACAGCATCGCAACGTCGGCCGCGCAGCAGCCCGGCTCACACAGCTCGTCGGTGCCCTGGTCCGTGCCATCCTCTAGCGCAAGCGTTACCGAGCTGGCGCGCGGCCAGCGCGCGAGGTCCGCAAAGGAGGCGCCAGGAGACCCATGTGTTACTTCTATGAGCTCATCTTTACGCATGCGAAGCCGCACGCCCTCAATTGATCCATCTAGCAGCTCGCGCAGAGCTTTACATGCCAACCGTGCCGACGAAATGGCCATGTTGTCAAGTGCCCCCGCCAGTGCGTCCACACCGCTGACGCTAAGGCATCTAAGGACATCGAGTAAGCGGGGTTGACATGTCTCGGGCTCGGCGGAGGGCGGGACCGCCATGTCCCTATTGCTGTTGCAGTTTGCACCGTTGGCTGTCTAATATGTGTGAACGGCTGCGAAGTATTGCAAGTACAATGTCCATGGCGAAATAAGTTTTTGAGACCTACCCACAGTTGACTACTTGACTTCCTGATCGCCCATCGCCTGGGCCCACCCAAGGGGAACACCAGGTACACCACCTCTTATGACCAACGCCACTAGCCGACTCCTTTTGTAAACCAGAAGAGGGTTAGGGTTCCAATCGTGGGTTCCAATGTAGCGGGCACAGTTTACTGCGCACGCATTCGTTTTAATATCGCAAGTACCGTAGCAATATTTATTTCATAAATGGAGTCAAACATTCTGCTTGAGGTTGAGACCAAAATTAAGGAGGTCGAGGCGGACATCAAAAAGACCGTGACCGAGATTGAGGACGCTACACGCGAGATTAAGGCTCTGGAGTCTCAGATTGCTCAGCCTGAGCCTCCTGCAGACATTCAGGATCTGCGCAGGAAGCAGGAGCAGCTGCGCGAAGACCGGCAGTATCTGCGTAAGAGGGAGGAGCAGCTGCGTGCATATCTCGTGCACTTGTGTAAGGAGGAGGAGTATCTGCGTAAGAAGGCGGAGCAGCTACGCAAGAAGGAGGAGGACCTTTGCTCTGCGGCGGCGAATAGTAAGCGGGCAGAAGGCAGGGCGGGCATAGGGTATGGGCGTGTATAGGCCACACGGGGAAGGCACCATGCATTTTTTGCCCCTTGTAGAACCCCCCGTTGTCAACTTGCAAAGACACCAAACTTGGGCAGGAGGTTCGTTGGGAAAACACTTGATGTTCGCAAGTTGACACATATGACGAAATTTGACATGCAAGATGGGGGATACAAAACGTGTCAGGAGGGGAATCACTGACCCCAGACTACAGCGGATCCCTCCTAAAATCTTATGAAGCATGGCGGACACTATCCCCATGGATTCTGTGAACTCGGAGGGGTGAAATCTTATGCGGGATGGGAGAACGACCCGCGTGTCTGTGTGCACAAATGGGCATACATGGACCAAAACGGCCGGGCTTGGTTGCTGGAAGCTGCGCCCGTTTGATGTGCTATGTATGCTTGCGCATACTGAAAGGTTGGCTGATGTCGCTGACTTCTCCCTGTCAAACCAGGTGTCGACACCAGCGAGCTGGACGTGGAGTCACAAGAGGACGAACAGCTTCCGGGTGAGCCCGCGTGTATGTGGGGTATGCGTGTGCAGCTACGGTGGACAGTGTGTACGCGAGCGTGTCAAGTCGAAGGGTCGACGCGTTAAGAAAACAATACCGTACAGCGCATGTAGGAGAGCTGTAATGCACACGACATGCTGTTCTCGGGTTACCGGACAAACACCCACATAGCGTTCAGCTCCTAAAGGTCCTGGAGCTTGGAGAAGTGGGGAACAGTTTCGTATGGCTTGCAAAGATGCAAGGGGCTGCGTTGAAGCTTTGGCCTTGGGCCGTGTAGCAAAGACCAAGGCGTTCAATGAGAGCGGCTAATGTCACTGAAGCTGTTGCTGTGGAGAGCATGTGAGGGAAGCGTCACTTTGCTTTTGCACCGCACCTTTTGCACTGCAGGGCAGGAGACGCGCTATCAGTTCGCGTCCTTAAAACAGTTCCTGCAGAAGTTCCGGCCGCCACCGTTGGCGCTGTCGTCGTGCGACTCAACGCAGACCACCACGAAGGACATTCAGCCGCCGTCCAAAGTACGGGATTGGCAAGCGTTTGAGCCGGGTAAGTAGTGGGCGGTGGGTGCGGGTGGAGGTGGAGAGTGATGGAGGACGCAGTGGCGCTGGGGGGAAGGTGTAAGAAAGATATGGAACCCCGTACGATGTGCCTCCACTTGTTGTACAGCCACACCCTCGTGCAGTCAGTCACATACGGCCAGCATATTGTGCGGCACACTAAAGGCAAGATTCCACTTCTGCTTACCTCGCAGACTGTCAGGAGCAGCTGAATGCGGTCGAGGAGAGCGGTCCTGCCGTTGGTTTTACGATGTATCCGTCCATGGACTCGGTAGGCTGCGAGGCAGAGCTGCAGGACCAGCTCCTGTGGTGCTTCCTGAATCCGCTGCAAATAGCGGCCTCCAAGTCCTTCGTGTGCGGCCGCATGCGGCGTGACGTGGAGGGCCTGCCTGCCAACTCAGGTGGGTGGGGACTGTTGCAGTGTATTTGTGCGGTATGATGAATGGGATGTGTGTTGTTCTGGATGGGTGGGATGATGGAGAAGCCAGCACGCCTGCATGCCGGGACCTGCAACTTATCCTTCGTTGCCCTGCACTTGTCTTCCGCCCCGCTCTAGGGCGCCCGGATTTCCTGCTTCTGTCCGGCGACCGCAACACTGTACTGGTGGCGGTGGAGGTGAAAACATCAGCTGCGCTCTGGGTGCCTCCCGGCCGCAGCTTGCCGGATGTGTACGCCGAAGCGGGTAAGAACAGCAAGATTGTGAAGGCCGTACACCAGCTGTACAGCTACCTTGACCGCGTGCCGTACGGCGTGCTGCTGACGGACAAGCAGCTCTTCTGCATGCGGCGCGAGCACGACGAGTTGCTGTGCAGTCCCAGCATTCCGCTGACAGCAGAGCAGGGCGAGGCGGCGGCGGGCGGTTTCGGGGCGGGCTCGCTGACCGCCGCGGCGGCGCTGTACTGCACCTTGAGGTGGTCCCAGGCGTGGTGGGTGCAGCGCCGGCAGCAGCAGCCCAGTGGCGGCAGCCCAGCGGGCGGCAGGGGTCGCAGGCGGAACACAGCAGACAACCGCCAGCGGAGATCCATACTTCAAGGGCTGCTGCCTGCCTGGATGGGTGCGGCCGTTGCGGCTGCTGGTGCCGCGCCCGAGCCCACGGCACCCCGGCCGGCGGTCGTTGCGGAAAGCAGGTGCACCTCCAGCCAGCTGTTCCCGGGCTACAGGCCAGACCCGCAGGTTCCGGGGCACACGCCCCGGCGCCTGGCGGAGTCGAGCTCGGCCGTGGTGCTGCAGGGGGAGCTTGGCGGCCGGGCAGCGGCCGTGAAGATGGTGGACCTGTGGCAGGGGTCGGAGGGCAAGAAGTTGCTGCAGGTATGGCATGTGTGACTGGGGTGCGGGTGAACTGGGCGGCTGGATGGCTTGCGGGCCTGGCTGTTGTTCGCGGTTGCCAGCAGCGACCTCCAACACGAGCGCGAGCCCTAACACAATTATCGGTGCCACTTCGCGGACCCCTTTGGCTCTGCTCTGCTCTGCAGCACGAGGCCCGCATGTACCAGGCGCTGCAGCCGCTGCAGGGCAGCTACGTGCCGCGACTGCTGGGCTACGGCTCCTGCGACGGCTGGCAGTTCTTCGTGGTGCGTGGGTGGCAGCACTGGGGTAACAGCACTGAGGTAACGTTGTTTTCAATGCTGGGGACTGCTTGGAGCACGTACGTGGGGCAGAACCACGAACCGAGGATAGCAACTGAGTTGAGTGGGAAGTGGCACGAGGCGTTCTGGGACGTGCAATCCTGCCTACACTCCGAATTCCCGCCCTGCCTCAGGCCACGAGCTTGGAGGGTCCATCGCTGAACCTTGAGGACGGCTGGGCTCTTGGGGAGGCGGCCACGCGCGCGGGAGCCCTCGCTGCCCTGGACGCGGTGGGTGATGGTGCGGCGGACGCCCCTGCGGGGGTACAGTACCAGTTCCTCACTCAGTTCCTCACTCACACCATGTTAGCACTTAATCATGAATTGTGTTGCCTCTCAATTGCATGCACCAAGCATCAACTTATCCTGAGGCCTCCACCATCCTGTGTACGGTGCGCCTCCCTGGCTCCGTACGCACACGCGCGCAGGTGCACGCGTGCGGTGTCCTGCACGGAGACATTGCGCTGCGAAACTTTGCACTGGCGGCCTCGCACTCGCCGCCGTTGGGCATGGGAGGCGGTGGTGCTGCTGGCGGGGCCGGGGGAGAGGGAGGCAGCGCTGGGCAGCAGCAGCCGTGCGTGATGCTCCTGGACTTCGGGCACGCCCAGCTAGTAACCACTGCAGCCGAGAAGTTTGGCGAGGAGCCTGCAGAGTTGTTCCGGCGTGAGCGGCAGGAACTGCAGCAGCTGCTGGGGTGCGAACGTCCGCTGCCGGCTTGTGCAGCTTGGGGCGCACAGGCGGCAGCTGCCGCAGGAAACAGCGCCGTGGGCAATGACCAAGAGGTGCAATCGGGCTCGTCGGACGTATGCGCAGCTGCAGACGGTTCGGTAGCAGCGAACAGGCCCAGCCGCTTCGCAGCCGCGCACTGCAGCCAGACGCAGGCCATGTGCCTCCCGCCAGCACCACCCTCATCCAGCAGGCCAGGCGGACTGGGCGGGCGCCGCCAGCAGCTGCAGCCGCTCGTGCCTCGCAAGATCCAGTGGCTCGCCCATCACAGCGGCCACAGCATACCGCGTGCGCCAGTGCGAAGCCTGTAAAAAGGTAGGTCAGAGGCTGGTGAGCAGTGTGCCACTTTGTATGTACCGTTTGCGGCGTGTGAGCGATTCGCAACGCCTGCGGCACCGGGTCAGCAGCATGATGGCACGGTCCATCCGGACATGGGTGCAAACAGACATCTGCCAACGGGCGCTCACGTTGATTCTCGCACACTCCTGCCGCAGGCTTGACATAGGAGGCGTGTGATATCGGTGGCGGCTGCGGCAGGTCAGAGGTTCGGACGGCCATTTTGGGTAATGGCTGTGCTGTGGCGCTCCACCGCGTCGCCAAGCAGCTCACGGGCGGCAGGCCCAAGGAGGAGGTGGTGGTGGGGTGGGGTTCGTGGGCCTTCCAGGGAGGGAAGGGCGGCTCCCCCATCTCCGTCAGGGGCGGGCGCGCGCCGACGGGGCGGCTCATCAAGCTGCTCCGTGAGTGCTACGCCAAGCATGTGTTCATCATCGATGAATACAAGACCTCCAAGGTGGGTGGGTTGAGTGGGATTGCGATTGCTGGTTTGTGGGTGGGCCGCTGGGTTTATGCCTGGCTTTAGCGGAAGCCCTTGTGTGGCCCCCCTCCCTCCCACCCTCCCGACCATGCAGACCTGCTAACTGCGGGTGTCAGGAGATGGCCATCAAGCGGCTTGGGGGGCTGAAGGAGGGGCAGCGGCCCTGGTCGGTCAAAGTCTGCAACGACTGCTTGACGACCTGGGTGAGGACCGTGCATGTGCGGGGACGGCTGGGCACTGGGGACGGATTGATTGACAGGTTGACGGTTGGGACAGCTCATGTGCGCTCTCTTCTTCCTCCCCGTTCCCCATCCCCAGAACCGCGACGTCTCTGCCGCCAACGTGATTCGTGTGCTCCTCCTGCTGAAGCTGATGGGCTTCGAGCGGCCGACCAAGCTGCAGCGGCCGCCATGGCCGCCGGCGGCGGCGGGGCCGGGCTGAGAGCCTAAACGGCGCTAGCAGGGCGTGGGGCTGAGGGTGCACGTGTCGATTGGCGGCGAGTGACGTGACTAGTTTGTTAGCTGCGGGTTAGCACGGACTGTGCACCCCACCCAACCGGCCACGTCCGGATTTGCGGAGCTGCCAAAGGCCCCCAACATAGAGGCGTGTGCTTAGTAGGCGCCCGCGTCAAGATGGCTGGGTTGATAACGACCCGGGAGGGGAGGGCTCAGCCCTTTTCCTGCCTCCCTAAGGCAGCCACCTCCTTGTTATTGACTGCTGCGTTGCTTGCTGATAATGCTAGGCACACTCACGCGGGGTAGGCCCATGCACAAGTATGCTTGGTATTACTACTGGGAGGCGTGGTGTGTTTGCCTGATGTGTGCCTGTGGCAAGTTTTCACGGGGTTCTATGTTTTAGGGCCTGCGGTTGTTAGCGAATTGCGGTTACATGCAAGTTAACGGTCATGCACAGAGCCAGAGCCCCAAGAACGTACGAGACACGTGCGCACGCCCGGGTGTCAGTAATAGCTGCCGTGGGCCTATTGTTGCAAGGAGGATGAGGAGTATGTCGCTGCGTTGCTGTGTTGCGGAACGGTTCTGTCACCAACTAGCCTGCACTGCGCCAACTAGTCCGGAGGACGAAATTATTTCTGGCGCACTCTGGCCTGGTGCGGTGTGTAGGCGGTGTGCGGCCTGTTGAGCCAGCACTCATGGAAGCGCTTATGAGGCAGCGTGCGACCTGCGCTCGGAGAAGACGCTGCTGATTATAATCCTGGGAAGCAGGTCCAGACAAGTGTTCCCCGATCACGGGAACAGGGGCTTGAGCCCTTCCATTCTCTGAGGCCGAACAACCTCATCGCCCGGCTATCCTCATCGCCCGGACATAGCCGGGGTCGCTTTCCACAGGCACATAGCCAAACCAGGGTGGGAGCCACACACATCGGGACTACGCTTTCCTGCCCCTTGCCATGTTCCATCACGAGGCACATAGCCAAACCAGGTGCCTAGCAATCGCGATGCCACAGCAGAGCCAACCGCAGCCAGACGTAACACAGTTGTCAACAGCCGCACTACTTTTCATGCCGCTACGCATGCCCTGCCAGCCCCACCGCGGACCGCTACCTAGACACCAGCCGGCCCGTCAGCCTGCGCGCTAGCGCCGCTTCTTGGGCGGCGCTGCGCTCTCCTCCTCCACGTGGCCTTTCCCGCCCCCTCCGCTACCAAGATGCGCGCACGCGCCCCCGCTGCTGCTGCCGCCGCCGCCACCGCTGCCGCCGCCAGTCTGCAGCGATGTAGGTCGCTTGTGTCCCAGCAGCATCTCCACCAGCGCGTGCCGGATGTTGGTTGCGGAGTTGACGTCACGTCCCTGCACCATCGGGAGGATAGAGTGAGTGCGTCCCACTGAGCCCACGACTGAGCCATCACCCAGCCGTCACCCAGCCGCCAACCTGCCTTGAACCCTGTCCCATCACACACCCAGCCGTCACCCAGCTATCACCCACTGAGCCCCACTAAGCCCACGACTGAGCCCCACTGAGCCCTCACCCACTGAGCCGTGTCATCCACGTGTCTATCCCCACTGAGCCCCATTGAGCCCACGACTGAGCCCCACTGGCCCCGCTGAGCCGTCACCCAGCCACCCAGCCATCACCCAGCCGGCCGCCCGCCCGCAAAGTAGACTCACCCACACCGTCCCGCAGTGGTTGCACACTTGGACTTGGTGAGCACGTGAGCCCCCCAATGGTACGACCGCCTGCAGGCAGCGCTGCCCGGCAGGCAGGCAGGCAGGCAGGCAGGCACGGACAGGGGCAATCCTCGGGCAATCCTCGGGCAATCCTCGGGCAATCCTCGGGCGAAAATCCTCGGGCAAAAATGTTGAAAAGCAGTGTTGGATGATGGTTGCTTAGGCGGTGGGTGCTGAGGTGGTGGATAGAATTGCGATGGGATAGGGTAAGGGGCAGGTTGGCGTAGTCTCGCAGTGCGCCGCGCGTTGCCAGACCCAACATTCAACATGCAACGTCAAGGGAAGATGGCGTGACTGGTATGCGGTGACGCTGAGTTACTGTACAAATGGAGACATCACTGACTTGCTGGCAGGCCGGTAGTTTGCTGCTGCGCATCCTCACGCTCCGGGCGCCCGGCCAGGCGGTAGCACCACACAGACACACACACCGCAACGCCACACGCGTGAAGCCGAGGAGTTAGTAGTGAGTGAATAGGAGGAGGAGACGGAGCGGTTCCCAATCATGTCTCTGCCCGGCCTATGATGTGAGGTGCTGCCAGACCTGCGGCTTGTTCAGCGCCAGCTGTCTTCAACCGTTTCTGTTCTAGGCCTAGAGTGAACACATGGTTCCCTAGTGTGTGGAATGCGGCGATGGTGATAGAGCCTCGGATGCGCCCGGTCGGAAGGACAGAGTCAGTCCCCTGCTGGCGAGCGTGGGCTGTAGTAGGCTATACAGCGCCATCCCTTCGCAGGAAAGTGACCTATATATGCCCCCTCAGGACCCAAGGTGATAGCACTGCTTTTGAGATCAGGTACAATCAAGCAGGTGTAAAGCTCGAACCCCGTTGTCACAAAACTCTCATGCGCTTCTCTGTGTTTCCGCGCCCCAGCAAAGCGCGCGCTGGAGCACCTCTGTGGCAGCTTCTGTGGCCCTACAAACACACGTGCCACTAACGGGCCCCGTTCCGTCTCTCGACATGTCCGACACCATCGCTTGCTTCATAGCATGTGATGGCTCGGCGTCTTCGGGTGCTGGGACTGTCCCCTCTGTAACATCCGCATTCATAACTCCACACTCACGCTCAGTTTGCGGCAGCGCAAACAAGTTTGCCGTAAAACAAGGTGCCCTGGTCGCGCCAACATGACAGTAGGGCTCCGGGTGCCCGACATCCGCGTCACACACGAACCGCCGCCGCCGCCCTCCGCACACACCACGAGGCCAGCATCATCACAAAATTGTCCACGGGACGCATGCAACACGCAGTTGCCAGCATTCATCGCATACACCAAGTCATCAACATGATCACACAGTGCACTTGGTTATGACCACTGACCTCTCTGACCACCATGCCCGTTGCCTCACTACACTACGGTATGTAGCAGGCACATGCTCGGAACTCCCCAGCTCTCTGGTTGCACACATGCCCCATTGTCATCTATGTCTCGGTACTCAAATTGGTCTTGCCCGACTATGTCCAGTTGTCCACCGTAGCCTACAACCTCACATCTAGCACCCTGCGTCCGCCAGGACATAACCGGGAGGATGCTCCCTCACTCAAACCTCCACAACACCGAGATTACCCATATCATCACCCGTGGAAGCAGCAGCGGGCCCTCTACGCACTGGCGCCAGCCAGTGGCCGCGCCGCGGTGGTGAGGGACTTCTGGATGCCGGGCGTGGCGTTGAGGATGGAGTAGGCGCACTGGCGGCCGGACAGGGTGGCACCCTCCATGGAGTCAATGTAGTCCTGCAGATGCGTGAAAAGGACGCAAGCGCGTGCGTGAGCGGGCGCGGCGGGTGACAGGCAAGCGAGTGAGAGTCGCGACTTGCCGAGCCCGTACATAATTAACGTGGCAGGGCGGGACTGTGTCTACCAAGCGTTCACAGCGGCTTCCGCGCTTGCATTGCTCCCGGCCACGACGCGCATATCCCCTCTCACCTGCTTGGTGTAGGAGCCCGCAAGGAAAAAGTTGGGGATGGGCGTGACCTGGTCGGGCCGGTACACGTCCATGCCGGGCGCCTCCTCGTACAGCGACTGCGCGATCTTCACCACGCTGTGCCACGTGCACTTGAGGCCGCGGGCGCTGGGGAATAGCTGCCGGACCTGTGAACATCCATGCAGGGACACGCTGAGCGTGAGAAGCGCGATCGACGGGCGCGAGATTTATGTGGAGGGCGAATTCTGACACTGCGGTGCGGCAGCGGCGCACACACGCACGCATATGTGGCTGACGCGCCCCAGGCCGCTGCACAATGACAGGCAGGCTCCAACACGCATTCAAGTGGCGGGCGGGCGGGCGCACCTGCTTGTCGGTCTCGGCGGCGATGGCCTCGTTCGTCCAGGGCATGTACGGCGCGGCAGGCGTGATGACGCACTGTGAGCCACAGGGAGGGCAGGTAGGGGAGGAGCGCAATCAGCAGGGGCGCGCATGTTACTGCTTTGACCGTACGTGTGCACTGCACCCTGTCGGCACTGCAAGACCTGCATGCAATGCAAACCCACCACGCCTGCCGCCCGAACCTATTCCCCACACCCCGCATCCTTCCCGTGAGGCTCCAAAACGACCACCCCCGCCCCACTTCGCTCAGGTCGCGCACCGGCCCCCGCCATGCGCACCTGCATGAGCGATCCCGTCCCCTCCTTGAAGTACTCCACGGGCGAGGTGAGCGCCAGGTCGGCGAAGCAGCTGAAGTAGGTGTCGGCGCTGTACAGCAGGTTGTCCAGGCCGGCGGGGGAGCGCAGGTCGCGCACGCGGGGAGAGTCCTGTTGTGGGGGTGCGGGAGCGAGGGAGGAGGCAGGGAGGGAGGGAGGGAAGGGGGAAAGCCGGCGTGAGGGGCGAGGCGGAACATGCGTGCGTAGTGTGACACATGGGGTAGGGAGGGAGCGGGCGGCAGCGGCAAGCGGTTACGGAGCATGTCGCACTGCAACAGTGCGGCTGTTTCCATCCAGCATGCCAAGCACAGGCGGCACGACCACACTGGCCACACGCACCGTCTGCATCTCGGTCACCCAGCCGTCGTAGCGCAGCTGCACGGTGATGACGGGCACGCCCACTAGCTTGTAGATGTTGTCGAACTGGAGGGAAGGGAGGGAGGGAGGCAGCGGGCGAGAACGTAGAAGCGTCACAACAGGCTAGACCAGGGGCTCAGCAGGCGTCCATTGGCCCAGTGCACATACCCTTGCCAGACCCGGGCAAGCCTTTCCACGTCCGAACAACCCTCAACGCCCAGGCCAGCAGCGCGCCCCCACAGCCGCTCCACCCTGCCCCACCCACCCCGTCCAGCAGCCCCGCCCCCCGCGGCCCCGCCCAGCCTCACCTCCTTGTACTGGCGCCAGGGCGCGGGCAGGAACTTCTTGATGCCGGGCACGTCCAGCGCCGCCACGTAGGCGTCCGCCGTCACCACCCGGTCGCGGCCGGCCGAGCCCACCTTGAGCCCGGTGACGCGCGTCACCTTGCCGTCGGCGCCCGACTCGTACATCACCTCCCTGCAGGAGTGGAGGCAGAGGGGGCGGCGGGTGGGCGGGCGCGGGGAACTGTGTGTCGGCAGACCAGGCAGCGGGAAGGACGGCAAGGGCGCCCGCATAGCTGCCCTACTGGCGCACGCTGCTCATGAGGACCAGCAGAAAGAGCTGGGGGCACGGGGGCGCCAGGCAGGGCCGAGTATCAGTGCCGGTGCCACCCACTTGCAGCCCGAGCGGGTGTGGATGCGGCCACCCTTGGCCTTGATGTAATCGGCGATGGGTGCCAGCAGGCGCTCGGCGGGCGAGCCGTTGAGCATACGCAGCACGGAGGCGTCGGTCTTGGTGGCGAAGAACTGGAAGATGGTCAGCATGCAGCGCGCGCTGATGTGGTCGCAGTCCAGGAAGCCCAGCGCGTAGGCTGTGGGCAGAGGGGCGGCGCGGGCAGGTAACGCGGCGTTGGGGTTTGAATCGAGCCAGCAGCGAAGGAGGATCAGGCAAATCCAGCGCAAAACAGACCACCATGTACATCCGCCCAAGACCCCATGCTCATTCGGCCCGCCGCCATCCTCAGCAGTCAGCAACTACTGTAGTTGCGCCTCCTGTCATCCCGTCTGTGGCCCCCCTCCACCCCCACAGTAGCGGCCCGGGCGGCGGCTCACCAATGGGGTCCCACATGCGCTTGATGGAGTTCATGGAGCCGCCGTGGCTGGTGAACCACTCGGTGAACGAGATGCCGTCCAGGGCGCGGATGTCGCGCATGCCGCCCTCGGGGTCCACCAGCGAGCGCACGATGGGCGAGGTGCCCAGCGCCAGGCTGTTGGCCAGCTTGTCCACAGGCTCCAGCTGGGGCGTGGTGAAGAACGCCTTCAGGCCTGTGGGGGGGAGGGGAGGTCAAGCGGACAGGGCTGGCAGTTGTAGGGCGTGCCGCAGCGGAGCGTGAATGAACTACACAGGCAAGGTGGTCGGCTCCGACCGTGCGTGGGTTGGGCGCGACCACGGCTGGTGGCGATGCGCAGGTCCATTCGCCTTGGGCTCTTGCCCGCCCCGACCTATTCGTTGCTCCGGGCATATGGCCCGGCTCCAGTCTGGACCAGGGCATCTGCTGCAGTGCCCCCACGGGACCCCCGCCCCTGTCGGCTGCATTCCGGGGGCTCCGCCTCCACTGCCCCACCGCCTGAACCTGCCGCTGGGGACCTGCCGCCGCTGTGGCCCACCGGACGGCAAGGCCGCAGACCCGCCGCGCCCCCGCTGGGCCCTCACGCGAGGCAGACGCCGCAGCGCCCGGCGCCCGCAGCTCGATACATACAGGGTAGATGCGCCCGCTGCCCCGTCCTGGCGCTGGTTGCCTGCGGCAGCAGCGACTGCTGTGCCTGGCGCATGCGCCCGCCTGCCTCCACGGTGCGTCGTCTCGCCGTGTAAATTGTCGCGCCACGCCCGGTGCTCTGCTCGCCAGCGACCCCCAAGTGGTCGGGTACCCCGTCCGCAGCTCGCCACCTGCCGTGTCCAACCTCGCCTCCAGTCGCCCCTCCACTTGCCCGGCTGCGGCCGTAGTGCGGTGTTACCACCTCCCCTCCCTCGCCCTGCATGCGTGTAACAGGTGGCCATTCCCGAACCCACCTCCCCGTTCTCCCACCCACCAGCCCATTTCTACTGCTTTCCCATCTTCCTCGCCGCCGCCCATCGGTACGGGCGCCCGCTGGGCCTGCACCTGGGCCTCCTCACCGTGCAGGGGGGCGCCGACCTTCATCTCGTTGATGTAGAAGCGGAAGTCCAGCTCGCGCACGTCGCCGTCGTTGTTGCAGAACGTGTGTGTGTGCTCCTGTGAGTGCGCGTGGATGGGAGTTTGAGAGTGGGCAGGCAGCTCCGCAATGCGTCCTCAACGTGCCCTCCTCCTCCTCAACGTGCCCTCCTCCCGCCTGCGCTCCTCTTTGTCCTCGGGGCTTCAGATTCGCTGCCCTCAAATGTGCCAGGCCATCCATCCGGCCTTGCCGATCCGAGCCCAGCATCCCGCCAAGCCCGTGCGACCTCCCGCCTTACCACAAACCTTGCCCTCCCCGCTTCCTCCCCTCTCCCTTCCAGGCCCCAGCGTCCCGGCGCCCCGCGCCCCACCTTGACCAGCAGGTTCTCCAGCACGCCGCACTTGGCCATCAGGCGGAAAAGGTTGAAGTAGCAGCCGAAGAACACGTGCAGGCCCATCTGCGCCGGGGTGGTGGGCGGGAGGCAGGCGTGGGCGAGTCACAAATGTGGGGGAGGGGCGGGACCATGGGTCTGTGCATGGGCCACTGACAAGCGAGACATGAGAGTGCTTTCCGACGCAGCTGCGCCCGATGCTGCACTGTGGGCCATCAGCACACTGCCGGTCCAGCAACAGGCACGTCCTTTGCAAGCGACGCACCCTGGCGCGTCGCTCTTCTCCCTCCCATCTAGCTCTTCCCCTGTTCCAGACCACCGGGCCATTGCTCCATGATGCACACCTACACCTATGCCTACCTCGACACCGGCCGAGCCACCCGCACCCTGCCCGGCACACCGCCCCGCCCTGCCCAGCGCCCCGCCCCGCGCCGCACCTCAATGTGGTTGCCGTCCTTGTCCACGAAGGAGGCCACCTTACCACCAATCCACTGGCGGCCCTCGTAGATGTCCACCTCATACCTGAGATGTTGCAGTGGTGGTTGAGGGGGTTGGAAGCGGGCTGAGGGAGCAGGGAAGGCTTGATAGGCACGGCGCAGACGACACGCCCACAACGGTTAGCTAGCCCAGGCCTCCAGCGCCACCTCCCCGCAATCAGACCCGACCTTGCAGCTAGGCAGCTGCCGGTGGTGCCATGTGTACCGCCTTACGGCCAGTAAATGCGGGTCAGCGTGCCGCGGGCACCCCCCCCCCCACGCCGCACCACCCCGCAACGCCGCGCCACGCGCCGCTCACCCCTGGTCCAGCAGCTCCACGGCCGTGGACAGACCCGCCAGGCCACCGCCCACAATCGCCACCTTGAGCTTGGGGGCGCCCTGCGCGGGCGGTGGAGGTGAGGTTGACCACGGCATGTGCACGTCAGCCTCGCCGCGGGAGGCTAAACCCACAATGACTGGCACTCCCAACTTGCAGCAGTTGATATATACTGCAAGAGGACACCAGCCTTCTGCCGCGGCGTGCAGCGAAGCGAGGGCTGTCCTGACAACAATTGATGCCTTGCCGAGCCCCCGCTGCCACAGAACAACGTCATCGGCCCGGCATACCTATCAATTATGCTGCATAACCCTCTCTGTATGTTATGCACAAGCGGACACGTCAATTACGCACCGGGGCGGGTGGCTTGGGCTCATCAGGGAACAGCGACCGCAGAGGCACGTCCTTCAGACCAACGGCGTTTACGTCGGAGGCCTGGGCCTTCTTAGCAGGAGCAGCAGCAACGGCCAGCGCCTTAACTGTGGGGGCCAAAGGAGAGATGGGGAGCAAGTTGAGAACGAGTGGACGGGTTGCCATGCAAGCTTGCGCGGTGCAAGCTTACCGGCGCGCCGGCTGGAGCGCACGCCGCTAGCCTTGATCGGGCAAGCCTGAGCATTCTTCGCGCCACAGCGCTGCGCCTGCTTCTGGAGGCACTGCATGGTTGCTCAGACGGTGCTGCTAAACGAGGAGGCCTAGGTCTGCCACCTACACTGCAAATTAAGCAAGCACTGACTCTACTTGTATTATACAGTATACGAGCACTGAATTGGCTGCGAAGTCGCAACCAAACCGATTCTGCCATGGGGCATGGCCGAACTCCAAGTTTTCCACAGGGCGATGACATTACAATAGTTTAGCGGGCATTCCAAACGTGCAGCACTTCACGTGGTCGTCAGTCTGTTAAATAGAACCCCAAAGGCTGCCTGGACCTTTTCTGTTTGTTTACACGCCTGCTAGCAAGTAAAGCGCACGAAAATTAATCATCTAAAACGCCAAAACAATATCTGACATATCGATTAAGAGAGGCGTGGCCCTTTGCCGCCGGCGCCGCTCCAAACCCGTTCTCCCCGCGCGACTTTGAAGTTGTGACGGCATTTACGTCTAAGCAGCATTGTTGAAATGTCACAAGCTGGCGACCGTTCGGCGCCGCCGGCGACAACGTCCGCTAAGGTTGGCGACATCAAGCTGCCGGGCTGGAAGCAGTCGCAAGTAAGTCTGGCAAGGAGACAAGTAACGGTACTGCGGTGGCACCAGTGAGATACGTGCGGGGCTGTCACGCGTGGAGTTTGTGCCGGAAGCGGGCACCAGGCGGCGTCGACTGCAGCGGCGGGCAAGGCGCACCCTCACCGCCAACTGCTGCCCCGCAAGAGCAGCGGCCGGGACGCGAGCATTTCCCTGATTTGCGGTGCCCCCCAAGTTGCATTCTGCTCAGCGTTTGGGCGCAACGGGAGGCTAGGTCGCGCTTCTGGCTTCCGCCACTTGCACTGCGGCGAGGCGCGGGACGTGGGGGCGCACCTGTTTTCCGTCCCGCCGCCGCCGCCGTCGCTGGCTGTCGTTTCGGGTGCACGCGCTCGCTCAAAACACCCTCCGCCTCAGCCCTCTCGGCAGCTTCGCAGCATGTTGCCGAGCGTCCCGTTGGTTCCCTGCTCCGTGTCGACCGCTGCAGGTGCGCAAGGCTGTGGCGTCGCTGCTCAAATACGTGAGCTCGCAGGCCGAGAAGTCCAGCTCGCTGTTTGCTGACGTGGACGAGGAGGTCATCTTCCTGCAGCTGGCACTGAAGAAGATGCCGCAGCAGCCGCGCAAGGACAAGCCGGTGCCGCTGCCGCTGCCACACCCGCTGTACGGCGCCGAGGGGCAGCAGATATGCCTGTTCGTGAAGGACTCGGCGGAGGGGCAGGAGGGCAAGGAGATAAAGAAGAAGCTGGCAGCGCTGGAGAAGAATGGCGGCGTGGCCAAGGTGGGTTGGGGTCGGAGGCAGTCGAGGTGGATATGGGAGGGGCCGGGGTGATAACAGGCTGCGGGTGGGCGGGCGCAGTTACCGCCGAAGTGCGCGTGGCCTTAGCGGGCGAGGCGTTGGTGCACCAAGGGGCGTGCTCGTGAGTCGTGACCACCTGGGGCTCAACGGCACTTACCGCCGAACGCCCTGACGAGCAACAACGCCCTCACTGGACCCGCAGGTGATCGGCACCACAAAGTTGCGCACCAAGTTCGAGTCGCACGAGGCGAAGCGCAAGCTGTGCGCCAGCTACGATCTGTTCCTGGCCGACGACCGCATCCTGCCCTCGCTGCCCAAACTCATTGGCAAGAGCTTCTTCAAGAAGAAGCGCCAGCCCATCCCCGTGGATCTCCGCCGCGGCAACTGGGCGGCAGAGATCCGCAAGGCGCTGGCCTGCACCTACCTGTTCAAGGGCAGCGGCACTAGCGTCAACATTCGCGTGGCGCGGTCGGGCTTCGAGCCGTCAGAGGTGGAGGCGAACGTGGTGGCGGCACTGGCGGCGGCGGCGGAGCACATACCCAAGAAGTGGGCCAACATCCAGGGCGTGTTCCTAAAAACGGCGGACTCAGTGGCGCTGCCGATCTTCCAGACGCTGCCGGACGCGCCGGCTAAGATTGTGGGCGGGTCAGCGGCGGCGGCGACGGCAGTGGCGGCGTCGTAAGGTTGGCGTGACGTGCGTGTTTAGTGTTCATGACGCGTTGCTTTTGGCGGGCGTCCGTTGTGACCTCAGTGTGACGTGTGTGTGGAGATATGTGGTATTGGTGCACTGCTGCAGGTGTCGGGCTAGGTGATGTTGGGTGGTTCGAAGGCTCATGAACAAGCTTCCAAGTGCGTGTTAGCCCTAGGATTGTATGCTGGTATGGAGGACAGGCAGCTTGCGACTGTCCGAAGGAGAAGAGGGAGCCTGATGACTTTATAGAAATAGTGATGTGTGCCAGCGATGCGCCATGGCTCATGGAACATAAGATAGGGCACCGGTTGCCCGGTGGAGCGGTAGGACAGGAGGGCTGGGTAGGCCTGGTGGCTGGCTTTTGGCTGGGCACAGGGTCGTATGTGATAGGAACTTACTCGTCCTTTCACATTCACGACATTGCGTCCACGCCGGAGGGGACTGCCCAGCCAGGGTACTACCGCACGGTACGACCGTGCACGCATAAGTCCTCGGGCTCACCGAACGCTTCCCTAAGACTGCGCCGGGGAGAGGGAGGGGGCAGAACCGAGCACTGTTCGATGCACAACAGGGGGAATATATCAGTAAGTAATTTTTGACAGGAGGGACGACGGGGAGCTGTAAGGCGAGTCGGGGCGAGGCCGGGTCCTGCCGGGTTGACGCGGCGCAGGATCCGATGGTGAGATGGTCAGACACTCAGAGAGTCCGCCGTCACCTCTATAGTCATCTTTCCTTGATACAGGGCACACATGTGAGCTCTGGCAGAGCCTGTGCAGTGACTTCTCCTGACTTTCAATTTACTGGACGCGACGTGTGACCTTGCTTCTACATGCACGGATTGTGTATACGAGAATATCTTTGACAGTGTTGGCTCAAGAAGGATTGAGCTGCGGCCCTGACCTTTCAGCTTTTCCGCGCAGCTTCCCTAGGCTGAAGTTTAGCTCAATTGTTGGGCTCTCAGATGATCTCGGAGACAACGGATGACTTACCTGTATGTTTCTTGCGCGCGGGAGCGGCGTTGAAGTCAACGCTGCGAAACGGCAATGGAGCTGAAAGACTTAGCGCTCCTGGTGCTGCTGGCGCTTGTCTGCCTGGATACTCAGATACACGGGGCTGCAGCGCAGCAGTCACCATCTCCTCCGCCCACGGCGGCAGCCGCACAGGCGAATGAAAGCGACGGTCTGGCAGCCTACACACACGGCCTCCTCGTCCAGAACCTGACCGTGCTGGGTCAAGCGCTGCGCATCCCCACGTCCCTGTTCAGAAAGCATAGATGCCAGGTGCGCTATTGAGCGAATCTGAGGCGGCGTGTTCGTGCTCAACAGATGGCGAAGGGACCGGGGCGGGAGGAGAGCTGCGGGTAAACCGACCGGTCCTAAAACCTTGTTCTGAACACAGGTTGTGTACCTTGGGAATCCGGACTGGGCAACGCTGGAGCTGGAGGCCCAGCTTGTGAACGCGACGAACTCAGCCTCAGCAGCCGTGTGTCCACCGGGTGGGCCGCAGCTGCAGGCGTTCACAGCCTATGTCGACGGCTACCACGTGCCGCCGGAGGCCGCGAGCGGAGTGACGCTTTCCGATAGCTCTGCCCCTTGGGCCGCGGTGGTGTCTAGCAGGAGCAGCAGCGCTGCTGGGAGTCCGTCGCTGGCAGCGTCGGGCGGCGTCGCTGGACGGCTGCGGCGAAGGCTGTTCTCGTTTAGCCTGAGCAACATCACGAACCCAACGCTGCGGAACGCATGGTGAGGCGGACTCGCGTCGCTGTTTTTCGTGCCTTTCAATAGCGCATTGTTGTGCACGCCAGCGTGTCTCAGTCAAGTTACGCCCTTGCCCTGCCCTGCCCTGCTCTGCCTTGCCAATCCCACCTGTGCCTTAGTGCCTGCTCTCACTGAGAATCTGCGGGCCGCCCCACCCTCCACATAAACACACAGGCTCAGCTTTCAGTCGGCCTATGACAACGCGCGCTCTCAGGCGCTGGCCACGCAGGAGCTCCTCACGCGCGGGGGGGCGACAGTGCCGGGGCCGGACGGCCCGCTGGCCAAGCCCGTGCTGGCAGCCAACCGCAAGGGTGCGTCCGTTGCCACAGTGAGCGGCTACAGCCGGGGCGCCATGGCGGACCTGGACAGCGCTATACAGGCAGCGATGACAGGCGGCAATAGCAACAGCATCGACAGCAGTAGCAGCGGAGGCAATGGCAGTAGCTCAGGTGAGCGGTGTGAATTTGTGATACGGGCCAGGGCCGGTGCAAGCGGTTTCCTGCAGCTCGGGGTTGCGAGGGTAACTATGCCAGCGCAGTGGCTGATGCATGGTGAGTCGCCCACGCGCGTGTCTTGCCGCGGGCATTTTGCATATCACGGATGGGTGGGATGTTGTGAACGCTTGTTGACCTCCATCTGGTTGCCGCAGGTTCAAGCGACACCTTTGCAGGTGCGGCCCCGCCGTACCGCATCATGTCGGACCGCGCCCGCGTGTACCGCGCGCCCGTGGACGACTGCATGCGTCTGGTGACCCGGAAGGGGCGGCCGTTAAGCACCGTGGCCGCCAGCGCCGTTGCCGGCAGCAGCAGCGGCGGGAAAGGTGTCACAGGCAACATTTTGGGTCAGGCAAGTGTCGACGCGTCGGCGACGGTCACGCAGGACAGCTGCTTCGTGACCCAGATCGCCGTCTACATCTACAACCCGTGCGCGCCGCTGGACCCCGCCCTGGACAACAGCACCAGCACCGACACCACATCCAGTGCCTCTAGCAGCAGCAGCAGCAACCCTAGCAGCGATAACAGCAGCAGCGCCGCGGGGAGCCTGAGCAGTGGCGCACAGCGGCTGTGGGGCCTGGTGGATGCCTCGCTGACGCAGACGGGGCCGGAGGTGAATGCCACGGATGCGGGCGGCGGCTATGTGGTCGTGGTGGTGCGCTACTGGCCGTACAGCAGCTGCGTACGGCGCGGGGCGGACGCGTTGTCGGATGTGGCGTTACAGGTGCGGCCCTCTAAGAGAGTTGCACGTGCCCGAGCCCAGTGAACTCATCCCAAGCGTCATTGCAAAGCGGGAGTCGCCGTTGCAAGCCATGCATACTGAGGGCGCATGGCCGTCTCAATCAGGGGCCGTCGCTGGTCCGCCAGCGAGGGCCACTGTCACGGCTTCAGCACGCGCGCTTACGTGCTTGCTGCCATCTCGCTGCCTGACGCTGGTGCTGGTTTGACCTTCCAGGTCATGGTGTTTGCTGCGCTGGCGTTCGGCTGGTTGCTGCTGTTCCTGTTGCTGCCCTCGCTCTACCGCCTGTTCCTGGAGTTCCCCATCCGCCTGCTCATGCACGGCATCCGGTGAGTGGCGCGTGGCGGACGGGCCGCGCGGCACTGCCTGCACGTGTCACAGTTGCATTAGGGCGATGCGGGTACACAGCTAAACAGAAACGGTTGCACTGGCCTGACCAAACCTACCGCCGCCGCCATCCTCCTCACCCCAACCAATGCCTGTCCTTCCATCAATCAAGCCCACCTTCAATGCCATTCCAACCGCCACCTGCTGCTGACAGGAAGCTGCTGGGCAAGTCCGACAAGCTCAAGCCGCTGAAGCCGGGACTGCACAGCCAGAAGGCCCACCGCGGCTTCGCGCTGCCGGCCCCGCTGGCGGCGGTGGTGGGCCCCGTGCTGGCGCTGCGCAAGCGGCTGCTGTACGCGGTGGCCACTGTCCATTACTCGGACGGCCAGAGCCGCTGGCTGCAAGTGCGGTGGCTGGGGCGGGCACTTGGGAATGGGGCAACTGGGGTCTGCCAACATGCGCCATGTGCTCTCAGTAAGTCGCCAGTTCAGTGAATTGCGCGCCACCTGATCGCTCCGCTGCAGGTGTGTGTCATTAGCAATGTGGCGCTGTCCATTGGCATCGCCGTCTACTCGCCCCGCCTGGCGCCGCCGCTGGAGCACTTTGTGCCGCCGCTGGCGCTCGCCATCAGCCGCAACGCCGACGCCGTGGCGGCACTGCAGTTCTTTGTGGACGTGAGCGGGGCCGGGTGGGCTGGAGCTGTTGGCCCGCGTGGGCCCGGGCTGTGGTGGTGGGCGGTGGGGGTGGGCATGGCTTGTGCATCTCCTGTAGCCTAGACAGGCAGTGCAGCACACTTGGTCATTGGTCGCGGGCCTGGGCCCTCAACACACCCCTGAAACGGGCATCTCACACCTTCCCCCTTCAGATTGTGATGTTCTCCTCCTTCATGGGCACATTGGGCTACCTGTCCATGCTGGCAAACTACAACTCGCCCGTGAATGAGTGAGTCATTGTGGGGTGTGGGACCATGGACCAGCAATGGCATTGCCGCTCACGGAGGGCTCACGTAGGGCGCGCGAGTTCGGCGGCGTAACACCCGCATGGAGCTTTTCCGCCACTGATGCCGCGCGCCCGCGCCCGCAGGTACTACCGCACCCAGTGCATCATCTCCGCCTTCTTCATGCTGCTGGCGGACGTGCTGATGCTGCTGCAGCTGGTCAGCCTGTTGTCGCAATGGGCCTACCTGCAGCCCAGCCCCTACCCCTACCTGCCGCTGGTGGTGTTCCAGTGCATCAACCTGGCCGCAGCAAATGTGCTGCAGGTGCGTGCGTGGGTGCGAGCGCCTGGGGGCGCGGGGAGCACGGCCGTGGGGAGGGGTGGCTGGGGGTGAGTGGCGCAGCAGTGTGCTGCGCCTCTGCGGGGCTGGGGCACTGGCCGCACGAGTTGGCCTGGTACTCTGCCCTGTTGCCAGGAGCTACACGTGTCGCCCCGCAACCGTGCGTAAAACGCATGACCGTGCAGGGCATCATCTTCAGCAAGCGCCATGACCAGCACAACATGTCGATCTACGCAGCCTACCAAGAGGCGCGTAAGAACCGCAAGCAGGCGATCGCAGACGCGCGCGCGGAGAAGCGGGCGGCCTTTAAGGCCGAGCGGCTGCAAGCCAGAAACAAGGCGGCGGTTGGCCGCGGGAGAGGCGGTGGTGTCGACGGGTTGGGGCACGCGGATGGAGGTGAGGACGACGACGACTGGGACGTGAGCAGCGGCAGCGGCAGTATTGCAAACGAGCGAGATGTATTACTGACGGCGGGAGACGGGGCCCAGGCAGCAGCTGGAGGGGCCGGCGGGGCGCGGACAAGCGTGGACGCCAACGCGGGTGTGGTCAACTTCCGGCGGCATCGCGAGCGGGAGTCGCGGCCCTCCCACGACGCCCACGCTGCGCTCGAGGTCGCTGCAGCGGCAGCGGCAAGTGCAGGCGTCACGGGAGCTGGAGCGAGAGCACCCCGGGGGCAGCCGAGCCCTGATCCTCAAGACGAGGAGGACGCAGCGGCACTTACCCGTGCTAGCAACAGGCGCCGCGATGCACCTGCTGCCGTCGGGCGGGCTGAGCTGCCGGTATCGCCAACCAGCGGCCGCCATGGCCGCCAGCCCGCCAAGCTGGCTAGGCCGGGCAGCCGGGCAAGAGGGGCAACAGCGGCGGCAGATGACTCGAGTGCTGGCGAGGGGCATGGGCAGGCACACGATGAAGCGGAGTGCCAAGGAGGAGACGCGGACTGGGGCACGTCGCCATTGCGGCGGCACACCAGCGGCGGCGCAGGAGGCGGACGCGGCCGAGGTGGAGGTGGTGGCGGTGGTGCTGCTGATGCAGGCAGCGACGAAGACGACCACGATCCGGCGGCGCTGCACTCACGGTCCCGGCGGCGGCTGCTTGGCGGCGACGGGCCAGGGCCTTTGGGTGAGGGTCGCGAGTGGCGGCGCAGCCACGGAGCCGCCAGCGAGGAAGAGCAAGCCGATGCGCACTTGCTGGGTGCCGGCGCAGCCGTCAGGCGTGGCATGGACGGCAGCAGCGGCAGTGGCGTGGCTCTGCTGCCCAAGGCCGGTGGCGGCCGCGCATCGCGACGCGCCAATGACCACCATACAACCACGCACTCCCATGCGGCGCAACAGGCGGCAGGGGCAATGGGCAGTATGGAGCGGAAGCGGACGGGCGGCCCCGCACCCGACGTGGCGGGCAAAGCACACGCGCACAGCCACGCACATCGCGTGCCTGCGGATCCAGGCATGGATGGGGCTGCCATGAAGCGGTCGGGCAGCGGCAGCGTGTGGGACCACGTGCCGCGTCAGGGCTCGGGGCGGCGGCTGCTGGGGGACAGCAGCGTGGACGGGGGCAGCGGCACCCGCCGCGGCCTGTTCGGCAAGGTGGCGCAGGAGGCGGCGGCCGCCACAGCCGCCACCGGTCCCTTCGCTGTGGGCAAGAACGCGGCAGCGGAGGCAGGGAACGAGGAGCAGGGGCAGGTGCCCTACCACAAGCGGCCGGTCAAGCATGCCAGCACCTACAGTGGCGGCTCGCTAGGGGGACAGGGCACGGCAAACGGGCTCGGCGGCACCAATGGTGCCCACGCAGGGGCGCGGAGCACGCGTGCCCGGTCCGCGCCGGGGCGCAAGGCGACCTCTGGCCTCAGTGGCGGTGGCGCAGCCCAGGACCGGAGCACCGGCAAGAGCGGCAAGCAGTGGGGCTGGATGGGCGCAAACGTCAGCAACAGCGACAGCGACGGCAGTGGCAGCGGGTCCAGCAGGCGGCGGTCGCAGGAGGGCGGTGTCATGGGAGTTCTGACGTGGCCGCTGCGGGCGGCGCGGGAGGTCTGGTGCGCCGTGCGCGAGGCGAACGGCTTCAGGTGCGTCAGGCTGCTCCTAGACCTCCAGCAACCTGGAGGATTTCTCCACACATGGAGGGTTGCGCCCTCTACATGCAATGCACTCTTGGTGTCACTGTCGCGCTACAATGGCATCCACACAATCGACTGGCACTGACCTGGTCTCGCCCTCCCCCTCGTCCTCCCCTCGCCCACTTCCTCAACTACTCATGAATGTACCCCCCCCATCCAAACATCCTTGCAAACCCCCCCCCCCTACCTCCTCAGGTACCCCGCCTGGCTGCTGGCGGCGCTGCTGGTGTCGGGCTACATGGTGGTGTTCCAGTACGGCCGCGCGCTGCAGTGGAGCGACACGCTGGGGTGAGGTGCAGTACCGCCCCTGTGGGCTCGCAATAATGCTGGCGTCGTCCCCTGCATTTTGGCGCAGCACGGTTGGGTAGTAGGATGTTGTCCGGTATGTGCTAAGCTTCCACCGCTCACATTCCGTCTTCTATCCACCCACTCGCACACCCCATGCGCAGAACCTGCTTCGAGGACCCGGGAGCTTGCCTCAGCGGCACACTGGGCCGGTGCGTGCTGGGCACAGGCAACACACCTACCTCAGAACTCATACCGCATGCTCCTGCTTCCAACCGACCTGCCACCCCAGCCTGCAACCTCACGCCCCGCCCTGTTAGCCATCCCTCACCACGCCTCCTGCCACTGCCACCACCACACGGTTCCTTGCAGCTACGTACGCTTTGCCACCGCCGCGTTCGGCCGCGCCGCGCAGCAGCGGCTGCAGGACTCGCTGCTGTCGCTACTGGACACGAGGCCGGCGCTGACAGACATGCTGACCGGCGCGCTGGGCGGCAACAGCATCGGCAACTCCAGCCTGTCCCTTTTCGGAGCCGGCAACAGCAACAGTACCAACGGCGGCTTGTCCGGTCTGCTGGTGGGTGCGACATGGGCGAGCGCGTGAATTGCGTGCGCTGTCATGCATTCTGCCTTCTTGGCTTTTTGGCGCTGTCGCAACCGCAATAGAACGGTGTGCTTATCATGCAGGCGCCTCAACGCATGTCGCATGCCCTGTGTGCCCTCATTGCTTCCGCACTTCAGGCCGACCTGACCGGCCTCATCCCAGGCATTAGCACCGACGCCACAGACAAGCTAACGTCCTCCATCAACTTTACTCAGCTCGTGTCCGCGGCCATAAACCAGACGCTGAGTGACGGTGCCACCAGTGGCAACGCCACAACAGGCGTCGGCACCAGCTCGAACATAACCAGCAACAGCAGTGCAGGGGTATCCAACTCCTCGGCCCTAGCGGCACTTCTAACGCCCTGTGAGTCAGGCGGGCGCCTTACTCCCAGCCCCTCAAGCGCTGCCGTACACCCCAACTATACCACTGCTGTGCGGTCGGCCGCTTCCTCTCCTCTGCCGCACATGCGCAACCCCGGCAACCTCACACGCCTCTCCCATTTCCCTCCTGGCCTCCCTCACTCCCCCATTTCCACCCCCGCACAGCCCTGTCCGCGGCGCTGGAGGCGCAGCTATCTTTGGCGCTGGAGTCCCGCCTGCGCGGCCTGGCCGACAGCTTGAACGCCTCCCTGGAGGCCGCCGCCGGCAACGCCTCCTCCTCGGCGCAGACGGAGGCGCTGCGCGCGGCGGCGCTGACCGCGCTCAACACCACGCTGACCGCACTGTACGACACGGTCAACAGCACCGCGCGGTTCGTGGGGCGCACCATGGAGGTCAGCAAGGAGGTGAGTCAGCGAATGGGGCGGGGGCCTCGCGTGGCAGGGGAAGGGTGGGGACACAGCTGAGCCATTGCCAGCAGGGTCGATGGGCGACAGGATGCTGAGCTCGTTGTTTCCTGCGTGCCTGTTGTTGATGATGGCTGCCCCATACAGCAGCAGCGGTGTCGACACGGGGGTATTCATTAGCTGTCTGGCCGTTGCTGCCGGATGTTACGCAACCACGCCCGGCCCGACCTGTGCCTGCATGCATGCATGCCTACCCCGCAGATTGGGGTGTGGCGCTCGGGCCTGGTCAACCGCTTCCGGTGGAGCTCGGTGCTGGGCTTCACGCTGGGCCTGATGCTGGGCCTGTCCACCCTCATCCAGACCGCCGCGTCCTTCCAGCGCGCCGTGCGCAACGCCACCACCCTGCGCGTCATGCGCCGCCTCTTCGGCCGCGTGGGCGTGGGCGCGGACGGCGCCGCTGCGGGCGGGACTGCGGGCATGGGCGTTGGGGCAGGCAGCAGGCGGCACGGTGGCGGTGTGGCGTCAATGGTGAGCGTGGAGGACTCACTGCTGGCGAACCGCGCCATGAAGACCAGCGTGAGCCTGGTGGTGTTCTTCTTCGGCGTGCTCATGTCCACCGCCGTCATCCAGCTGTACATGGTGAGCAGTGGATGCACACAGAACACATGCCAGCGCCGTAAGCACACATGCACATGCACAGGCGGGCTTATGCTTCCTGAGAAGGGTGGGGGTGGGACACGCACCGGTATGCGGGCGGGGATGCAGACCTGAGCGCTATGCCCCCGTATCCCTCACCCTGCCTTAATCTGTCCGCGCTGCCCCTTGTCCCTCACCCTGCCTCACCGCGCAGGTGGGCGTGTTGCTGAGCAGCCTGATGGCGCTGCTGTTCCACCCCTGGACGTGGGACTACCTGGTGCCCAACTTCTGGCTGTACGGAGTGGCGGTGGCGGCGGTGTTCGTGCTCAACAAGGTGAGGGGGCACTGTTGATGGCTGGGGGCGGCTTGTTCCGCTGGGCTGGCGTGGGGATGGGTGGATTTCATAATGATTGGCTATAGATGCCGCACCCTCTTGTTATTTCCCCTCGCTCTGATGACAACAATAACTCGCGTGTCGTACGGCTCACACTCATCCCCCGTCTCTCCCCCACCTCTCTCCAACCTTCCCTCCATGAAAACGCTGCAAACGATCCGCTCTCATGCCCCTCGCTACCACACCTCCCCCGCCGTAGTACGTGTTGATCGGCTACGTGGGCGACGCCTTCCTGTCCAACGGCGACCACATCTACCGCCCCGCCGCCTGGCTGGCCTTCACCTTCATCATGTCCATCACCAACCTGGTCATCGGCCTGCTACTGGCCGTATACCGCATCGTTCTGCTGCTGCTCACCACAGTGGTGGCGCTGGGCAAACTGGAGGTGCGGAGACCGCCGCGGGCGTGGGATACCGGTATGTGAAGAACGGGATTGGTGTGCACTCAGACCAGATGAACGGCTGCGGCTGCAGCAGTCGAGGGCGCGTACCGGCGCCACAGGCTCTGCTGTCTTGGACTCACGTCACCCCATGCCTCCTAGAGTCTGCTTGTGTTGCCACACCTTGTCTACCTACCTCCTCAACCACAACTGCCACACCCGACCCCGCTATACTACTGTTCCTGGCTACGCCTTCACCTCGTATGTAATCGTGAATGTAACCCCGCCACCACCCGACCCCACCCCACCCCACGGCCCGCAGGTGACCATCTTCACCTTCGCCACGGATCTGGACCTGCCGCACAACAGCTTCCTGGCCGGGCTGCACATGCACGTGAGGCGCAGGCGGGCGGGGGTGTGTGCTTGCAATACGGGGTGGGGGGGTGGTTCAGGGGTGGAGGTCGCCACGTCGTGGCGCGTGTGGCAAGTGGGTTGTCCCCATGGGCTCCATGCAGGCAGCTAGCGAGGCACGGTGGTGTACAAGGCGCCATTGCGCTCCGCCATTGGCCCCGCGCCCTTCCGCCTGAGCTTGGACTGAGGCACTTGCTTCACATCGCCCGCTTATGCCACGCACTTGCAGGAGTCCATGTCCCACTTCCACGACCCCATCTACCTGCCGGGACCCCGCGGCCGCGCGCACCGCCGCTGGCGCAAGCTGCGTGACACAGTGAGCTCCCGCACTGCCCTGCGCAGGCGCGCCAGCGGCTACCCCTGCTACCACTGCTGCCGCCATGCCATCAGCGTTGCTTCAGACGGATGCCCTGAGCTGACCTTGCCCGGTCCCTCCTCGCCCCTCCTCGCCTTCCTCCGCCCCCAGCCTGTCCCTTAGCTCTGCACCCCAACCCACCCAACCGCCCACCTGCCGCTCGCCCCGCCGCGCAGGTCCGCAAGCTGGGCCCGGAGCAGCTGCGGCTGCTGGCCACACTGGGCCGGCCCAAGGAGGTGCAGGCCATGCTGGACCATGTGGTCATAGACATGCAGGCAGCGCGCCAGCTGGCCACCGCAAGCAACCGCCCCACCGCCGACGGCACCGCGCCGCCCGGCATAGTGCGAGCCTCGACGGACGTGCACGGCTGGGCTGGCGGCACCCTTGCGACTGGCAGCCGGCCCTTAGCGTCTGGCAGCCGGCCGCTAGCGTCTGGGAGCCGGCCGCTAGCGTCCGGGAGTCGGCCACTGACGGGGGCGGCCAACGGCGGCGCGGCCAGCAAGCCGCCACTGGGCTCGTTGAGCCGGCCGCTGGCGACCAGCTCCAAGCCAGTGGTGCCGAGCCGTTTTGGTGGGCCTGCGGGCACCGCTGGCGCAAGCGCGACGCTGTCCAGGGGTGCGCCTGCCCACGCCACTGCCACGGCAGCGGCTGACAGCGGGGATGGTGCGGAGCCGCAGGGCGGCAGCTACACGCGGGGGCGGCCAGGTGTGGGGTCCCGCGACAGCCGCGATGGCAGCCTGCGTCGCGGGGGAGGCAGCGGCGCCGAGCGGACGTCGGGCCCGGGTGTCGTGACGGTCATGCACTCCAACGCGGCCCTCGCCGGCTCCCAAGCCCATGCGGAGGGGCGCGTGAGCAGCAGCGGGGCGCGCGCACGTCGTGCCGCGGAGCAGCAGCTAGCGGAGGAGGATGACAAGGACAGCAGCGGGCAGGCTGCGGTCGTGGCGGCTGGGCGGCGCGGACGCGGGCGCGCACATGCCTCCGAGCGCACAGGCGCTCTGCACGAGGACGAAGAGGAAGATGAGGAGCCCCCGGTACACGGGTCGGGCCGGCGGGCCCACCATGTGCGTGAGACATGGCGTCAGGGCCACCGCCACAGTCGGCACCGGGAGGAGGAGCAGCCGCTGACGGCGCCGGAGGCACAAGCGGAGGACGAGTATGGAGGGCCGGTGACGGCCGCTGCCGAGGCGCGAAGTCCGCGGCACCGGCGGGGTCCGAGGAGGTCTGCCGGGCCCAGCGCCGCGCCTGCGCGGTCACCGGCTTCGGGCCGAGGCCGGCGGCTGCTGTATGACGATAATGATGATGAAGAATGATGACTACCGGGTCAATGCCGGTAACTTGACCGTATCATGAACAATGATGCACATGTCCACTGCTGCACGGCTGGCAAACGTGTACCGTCGTGACTCGTGTACAGGGAGTTGCCCGTCCCAGTCGATTGACTCCACTGCACTGCATTTGTTTATTGGATTTTGGCATGCAATGCATCATACTGGACCTGCACCGCAAAGCTCCCCAGGTACAAACGTTCGTTGACGAGACTAGGAGCACTAGCCATTTGATGATGTGGACTTGGGACTTGTCCTTGGACATGACGACCCTGCTTAACGCTGCCTTGGGCTGGCCTGATTGGCGGAGACGAGAGCAAACGGTGTACTTCCATGTGGCAATTTTCTCCTTATCTCACTCCTCCAGTCCTAACGGTTATTAGCACGGTCCGGAAGCGTGAGGCACGCGTACAACACGAAACAAGCAAAATGAGCGCATAGCAAGCGGTGGCGGATGGGCAGGGGTGGCGGTGAGAGGGTCCCTCCCTCCCTGGCGCACTGCGCAATGTTTGCCCCCTGCGGATCATGCCCGCCCAGTCCAACCCCGCCTCCGTAAACTCAATAACTTCAGAACCCTGATCTCAAAACGAACCCCTCCCATACACGTTCATAAAATCATAAAGGCGTCTGAGCGGCAGGCAAGGCTAGCGGCGAGCCACTGGCCAGCATTCAGTGCTCGCCAAGGAGCCGCATGCCGCAGGGATGAACGCCTTCCTGGCCTCAGACGCGTCTGGCCGCTGAACAACGTCAACGCACGTCTGAACCGCACGGACCGTTGTCTGCAACGAAACGGTGTGAAGGGGCATCCGGCGGGCCAGCGTGATTCAATCGCGACAGTGCCTTCTGCGCCCAGTCGCCGGCTCGCATCGAGAGTCCGAAAGTGCGTGGCTGGACAGGGCTGCACAGGGCTGGCCCCCCATATGGAGGTGGGGGCCGGCATGAAGGTACTGGGGTGGGCAAGTGGGCTGCTTGCAATCTTGCATGACCGCTGCCGGCGGCAGCGAGTGGGTGCTGCTGCATGAGGTAGGGCGACACCGTGTATCAGCCACGCGCGTCCCCGGCCCGGCCTACAGCCATCAGGTCAATCATCAAGGATGGAGCAAGTCATGCGGGTGCGATGACAGCTGCTTGCGGGAGCGGAAAGGGACAGCCGTGGGAGCAGCCCCCTCACAGGACAATGCGGGGTCCTGCCTTGAGCACCAACGCCTTGCCTTCACTTGTGTGGCCCCCGCATGTGCCACCACAGGAGAGGTTGTAACTCGTCTGGGGCCGGGCCCGGGGCGCCCCTGATGCCGCTGCCCACGGCGCTTTGCATCGCAGTACGGATTGCCCGGGGCATGTAAGTAGTTGCGCCCTGTCGTGTGTCACAGTCTTGCGCGGCTGGCGTTTTGTGCCGCTCGTGGCTTCATAATGCACGCCCGGCAGCGTTCCCTCTTGCTCTCATGCCCCAGTCCCCTATCTGCTTTACTTAGTTGCTCCTGCCCTTGCTGCCCCTCTCGCACCCATACCTCGCCAGCCATCCGCCCACGTACAGGTCCCACCTGCACCCGCCGAACGTGCCGCACAATAAGGACCTCGCGGTAGGGTGGTAGGGCGCAAGTGGAATACATCAGTGCACGATGGCTCAAATAGGCGTATGGATGGTAGGGAGGACCGGAGAAGAAGGGGCCAGGACTTGAGATGGGGGGCTCATCCAGGGGGTGCACACAACAGTTTGCCGGCGGCTGTGTGGGAAGTCCGACAAGCCGCTCGCCTCCAGCTGCAATTGGACTCCCTATTTCTTTCCTCAGCACCCCGCAGCCCGCCAACGTGCTCCTTCGG
Organism: Chlamydomonas reinhardtii; assembly: GCF_000002595.2. Taxonomy (NCBI): domain Eukaryota; kingdom Viridiplantae; phylum Chlorophyta; class Chlorophyceae; order Chlamydomonadales; family Chlamydomonadaceae; genus Chlamydomonas; species Chlamydomonas reinhardtii. Next base: position 267,744 of record NC_057010.1, on the reverse strand, counting down.
GGAGCCGAGAGCGACAGCCCGCAGTAAAGCAAGCTGTCGGCCGCACGGACTTCGGGCCGTCGGCACCAGGGGCACCTCCCATGGTCGGCACTGCACATGCGCGCCATGCTTTACAGTGAACGCAGTGGCTGGCACTCCCGCGTATGCGGGGGCGCTACTTAATCCCTGCACCGACACGGTCATCCACAACGCGGACATGTGCCGACGTGTCGTACATCTTCGGGTGGGGGGCGGTTTAGGGTTTGGACTGCTGTGGACCAGGTTGACTAGCCAGCAGCGCTGGCAGGTGAGCGTTTTATCGGTGGGGCGCGGCTCCGGGTTTGGGCGCGGCAGGTGTGCAGGTGTGGGGCCGGCGGTCTTGCGTCTCTGTTGCCGCCTGTTGCGAGGATGAGTGGATACACGAGCGCGTCACGAATACCGCATCACTGCTGCTTGCCCCGTGCAGTCCCGGCACCTTGACGCGTTGAACATCCCGCGCACGCCCGCCCACCCTTGATTCCATCCAGCAGGAATGCAACTTCCTGGCTACCGTATGGCTTTACAATGTGGTTGTGGGGACGCGGCTGCCTCTGGAACAACTGCTGGATGGAGGTCGCTGCCCGGCCAAGCTGCGCCGACGGATCAGTAGGGGTCACAGCCTGCTGAGACACATACCCGCTCCAGCGGCTCGCAGTGAGCCCGCCCTTAACGCCTGCCCCCATGCTCCTTCAACCGCGTACAACAATAGAGCCGCCCGCAACCGGTGTGCCCGCAGCCCAACCCCAATGAACCTGCAATAAGCCTAAGGCGTCTCTTCATGGTTTGGTCCTGACAGACCCCACCGCGTCTCGGCATCATCCACACGGCCGCGCCGACGCCCGTCCCCCACTAAGCCCGGGGCCTGAGGCCGAGCAGGTCCCTCTTGTAACCCATGTAACCTGAGGCTGAGCTGCTGAGCTGCGTGGGAGTCCCACGCGCCCACTCCGTTTCACAGCAGCGCAGCATACAGTGCGGCGGCAATGGGCTCATCAAGGACTACTCGATCTGCATGCCCCCACGGCGCCAGTCTCAGTCTCAGCTGAGCACCTTGGCAGCCACCAGGCTGACGCCGTCCACCATCCAGCAGCCCTGGAAGGGGCCGGCGGCGGGGCCCTGCCTGGACAGCTCCCACAGGTACACCATCTCAACCGTGTTGTCCAGGCCTGCAGGGGGCCAGTGTGGGGGGGGGGCGGGGGCGGGCGCGTGTCATGGGGGCAATCGCGTCGTGCTCTGTCGTGCCGTGCCGTGGGGTAATGGGTGGATGTTGATGTGTGTGCACGCGGGCAGCCCTCCCCATTCGCCATCCATCCCATCCCCATTGCCCCCCCCCCACCTCCCTCCACCTCCCCCCACCCTGACACCCCGCCCACCCACCCGTGTTGTCGCTGACCACCTTGGCCACCTCGCTGTAGCTGTTGGCGGACAGCATCTTGCGCCGGTAGGGCGCGGCGGTGCGGTGGCGCAGCAGCGGCCGGTACATAGGGTTCCTGCGGGGGGGGGGGGCGGTCGGTTGGTTGGTCGGTACATACACGCGTGCATATACACAACCTTAAGATCGGAGGCCTCCGCTGTCCCCGGCCCCAACTCCCGTCCTCTTCTATTGCCTAACTCCGCCATACAGATCCCGCCTACCCGCCCGCCCGCCCGCCCGCCCGCCCGCGCCCTGTCCTTGCCGGAGCAGCGCCGCGAAGCGCTCCAGCGGCCCCGTGGCGGCCTGGTTGCCGGGCGAGGCGAATGCGAACACCGTGGCCGCGTCGTCGGCCCTGGCGGCAGGCGGGAGGGGAGTGCGGAGGCCGGAGTGCGGAGGTGAGAGTGTCAATGGACGCATGCAGGATATGGCTGTCCCGGGCAACGGGCGAGGGCCAAACGGCAAGGCGGGGGCGCTCCGGCGGCCTCGAACACCGATTTGATCATGTGCCGGAGCCCACGAGAGCCGCCCGCCCCAGCGCCCACCCAGTACCTCGCACCCCTCGCCCGCCGCCTCGTCAAACAGTGTCCTTCACACACCCGGATGAACAGTGCCGCCCCATTCCTCGTGTGTGTTTGCCTGCCACGCCACACGCCCACACCCACTTGAGTGCGGCCAGCTGCGCTGCCACAACCGCCTCGGGCGGGATGCAGGGGTGCGGCCCGCGCGGGTGCTCCTCCGCGGCGTCATCCCGCTCCGCCGCCTGCTGCTGCTCCGCCCCTCCTGCCCCTCCTGCTGATGCGCCTGCTGCCGCTGACCTGATGCCTCCTCCGCGCCGGTCCAACTGGTGCTGCTGCAGCGCCGCCGGGTCCGCCTCGCCAGTCACAGACACCACCTGCCAGGCGGGTGAGTTGACGAGGGCCGAGTGAGGCGTTGGGTGATGCAAGTAGCCGGCATGACACAATCCGCAGTATGCTATTTGCGTAGCCTAGGATGCAGCTCCTGGCCTGGTGAGCACGCGCCAGAAATACCCGCCGCCACACCCCGCCCCCACACCCCATCCCACCTGCCATACGTAGTCGATGCGCGCTGAGCGGTAGTGCGGCGACAGCATCTCCTGCAGCGCGAGTGAGAGCGCGAGTGGGAGCGCGCGTGGGAGCGCAAGCGCATGTCAGGACAGGAGGGAAGCAGCATGGGGTTGCAGCCGGGCGGGAGAGTATGCATCCTCGGAGGGCTGCAGCGCACAGGCGGATGAGGTATGGCCAAGGCCTCCACCCGCAGCCCACCCGCCACTCACGCGGCACTCCAGCCCGAACGTGAGGATGGCCCGTTCTCCTGCGCCCGCGCCGCCAGCTCCTCCCCCAGCCGCTGCTCCCGCTGCCCCCGCCCCCGCCTCCTCTGCCTCCTCCGCCCCCGCCTGCTCCTGCTCCTGCCGCTCCGCCACGGCGTACCGCAGCACGCAGCGGTCGGGTGCGGTGCGGAAGCCGCTGAGGCGCGTCACGGCTGCGGGCGGCGCGAAGTAGAGGTGGCGCTCGGCGTAGGAGTCGAATGTGAACCCCTTTATCTCAAAGCCGTACTCCACCACGTCGCGGAACGTCAGCGGCCTGTCCGATCTGTGGCGGGGGGCGGGTGATGGGACAGGGCGGCGGCGACGCGACAGATCGGGACGCGGGTTCAGGCTGCATGATTGCACACCCGTGGGGAGGAGGCGGACACGAGGCAGGCGGGGGGACACAGCCCCTGCCTGTTCTGGTGCAAGGGCCGTACCCCTCATCCTCCACCACCACCAACTCCGCCCGGGCCTCCGCCCGGGCCTCGCCTGTGTCCCTTGCACCTCCTCCGGCTCTCTCATCCCTACTGCGCAGGCTTCATCCGCTGCTGTCATCGCGGCCTGCCCACACACCTACAAGCCTGCCCCATGCAGCCCCTAGTGCCTTCCACAAACACACTCACTCCCCCTATCTCCCACGCACACTCACTCCGCCGCGCTGCGCAGCTCGTCCGCTCCATCCACCACACTGTCCGGGAAGTAGCGCAGCAGCTCGTCCACCTGCCGCCGCCGGGCCAGACCCCAGATGACGTCCAGAGTGGCCGCGGCCGCCTCCAGAGACAAAGGGTCCTCCTGCGCCGCGCCGGCGCCACTGCCACTGCTGTTGGCGCTACCGTTGTTGGTGCTATTGGTGCTGCTGCTGTTGGTGCTGCTGCTGGCGCCGTCGGGAGAGGAGGGAGTGGGGCCGGCGGGGCCAGGGGAGGGGCCGACGGCGCAGCGCAAGGACCGGGCGCGGCATGGCGCTGGCCAACGGGGCACAGTCAGTGCGGGGCTCGCGAGTGGTGGTGGTGGTGGTGGGGCCGGTGACGCGGGGCGGCACGTTGCTAGCACTGAGCGTGCGTTTGCACAAGGGCCACACAACGGGCTAGTGATAGCTCGTTTGCAGGCCAGTCCTTGCATGTCTACAGCGCGCATTGACCGCGCCACGCCCTCGCTGTTCCTGGTGTCGCTTCTTAGTGGTTATAGTATCTGTTGTTGCTCGTTTGCGGCCAGGATATACCTATGGATCACCTCGACCGCGACAGCATCAGCGTTATCGCTAGGGTTTGGTGTCAGCCTTTGTGGCAACGGCGACAACGATGCATGCGAGTGTGTGCAATATGTAAAATTATGGGGTGCGTTATGATAGGCTATGTCCAGGCTGCGCGAGAACACGATCTTGGCGGGCAAGGTCAGAGTCGGTTAGTCGAAGCTGTAACTATCATCTGGCCAGTATGGACCAGTCCCATGGACCAGTCTTGCAGTCTCGTCCAGGTGTCGTATGCAGTTGTGACGTCATATCGGAAAGAAGAAGGACCAGGGGGCGGGGGTCCACTGGCGTGCAGACCGGCGTGTGCGTGTCGTTCTCGATGAAGACCCTTAATTCTGGCCTCCCCTGTGGTAGAAGCACACCCCTTGCAGTTACGTGTCTTCAGCAAGCGCATGCTGTATTAATGTCCCTCTGTTGTGTGTTGGCGTTGAAATTAAGTGTCCGGACCCAGGCACAAGGTACACAACTTGCAGCAGCGTACCGCTTGCACTCTTGTTAAGCAGCTACTTCTTTCCATTAAATCATCAAAAGCATGTCGAACCACACAAACGCACGATCCGCTTGCTCGCTGCCCGACGACGGCCGAATGTTGCAGTTGTGAGGCGAAAGTCAGCGATTGCAAGCGACACGGACTTGGGCATGAGACCTCATTCGCATCAAAATCGGGGCGCCTGGTCTGTCAGCCGTTTCCGGCCCGTGCACGGGTTATGGCTAATCGTTTTTATCGCTTGCACGGTGCTGCTCGCGCTCAACAGCGGGCGCCACAGCAGCAGCCACCACTCTCGCCTCCTCACACAACTGGAGAACTTCGAGCAGTCGGCGGGGCGGCTGCTCTTGCGCTCGGCCGGCGCTAGCACCAGCTCGCCTCCGCCAGCGCCCCCGCCGGAGGTTGACCTTGCGCTCCGCTCTCGCGCGCGCTTCGCCGAGCAGCTGGGTCTGCGGATGACGGACAGCGCCGCGGAGTCGCCTTTCCCGGAGCCTCCCAACGGCAGTGCCCGGCGTGTGCTGCAGAGCGCGATGTGGCGGCCCAAGCTGCTGCGGCAGTGCACGGAGGGTGAGAGCGCCGCAGGAGCGATGCCGGCACGCACGGGGGGTCGGGGGGGGGGGGGTTGTAAATACCAGCCCAAACTAAACCAAAACCAACGAAAACGAGGGGAGTGCAGGCAGAGGCGTTAGTTGCAAGCGATAATACTTATGGGATGTGGGCCGAGGCGTCGTGGAGCAGCAGGGCGAGCGGCGCCGGCGATAAATGTCGCCGCCCGGGCTCGGTGGCGCGCACAACAGCACAAGACAGGCACGCGGACGCGACAAGCAAAACCCACGACTTACCCGGCGACCAAGAAAGCAGCCCCGACGCCAGGCAGGGAGCGTCGGGCCAGGAGCGCGACATGTGGGAAAGTGGCAAGGCAAAAATCGGAAGGGCAGGGCACAGTGAAAGGGCCGAGGCGTGTCGGCAGTAGGATAAAGGGGGGTTGTAAATACCAGCCCAAACTAAACCAAACCCGATGCATGGGGGCGGGGTTGTAGCCCAGACCGCCTCCGTAAGGGACCGTGTGGAGGCCACGACCCGGGCGACACGGCCGTGCACCACATCGCGGCCTTGATCCCCATGTCCTATCTGAGTTGCCGTACTCGCCACCACGCCCTCCCTCCCGCGCCGCCCACAAACCCCTGCACAGACACTCCGCCCTTTTACGCGCCCTGCCTGCGCCGCTACCTACCCTCACTGGTCTACGGGGAGGAGGTGGTGTACCCCGACTTCGAGGTGTGTGTGTATGTGAGGGGGGCTGGAAGGAGACGAGGGGTTGGGGCTTGGAAGAGGGGTTTGAGGAGGCTACACGGGACCAGGCAGGCGCCTAGAGAGGCGAGGGGCCCTGTGCCCACCCCGTCTAAGCAACTCGCATACAGAGGTCACGACGATCCATTCCCCGTGCATTCTCCACCACCCCGCCCGCAGGCGGCCCTGCCCGGCTTCTTCAACGCCACCGACGCGGCGGCGTGGCTGCGCGCTAACTACGCCAGTGACATCATTGGCCAGACCGGAGCCAACCGCCGCGTCATCTACGACGCACGACAGGTTCGTGCATGCGCCCGACTGCCTGCCTGCCTGCCTGCCTGCCTGCCTGCCTGCCTGCCTGCCTGCCTGCCTGCCTGCCTGCCTGCCACGTTGCGTTTCGCTCGTCACGCTCACGCCAACCTACGCACCCCACGCCCGCACAGGCGCGGCTGGTGTTTGCCGGGCTGCGCGGCCAGAACCTGGTGTTCGGCAACGTGCGCTACACGGACGGCGGCTTCCCCACCTCCTGGAACGGCGACTCCACGCACTGCCTGGGCCACATGGTCAACTTCGACCTGTTCCGTGAGCAGCTGCAGCTGGGGGAGGTCGGCGCGGGGGCGGCGGGGGCAGGCGGCAGCAACGGCACCAGCGGCAGTGGGGGTGGCGGGGCGTTGCACAACCCCCGCGCAGTGGAAGGAGCTGGAGCTGGGGAGGGGGAAGGGGGAGCGGGCGGCGGCGCGGAGACGGGGCGGCGCGGAGACGGCAGCGCGGCGGCGGCGGTGGATGCCCCTGGTGGAACGTGGAGTGACATTGACACGCCGGGGGCGGGCGTGTGGGTGGAGGAGGCGGCGGTGTATGTGACCCCGGACAGCGACAGGTGTGTGTGGGGGTGGGGGTGGGGGGGAAAGGCCAGCCTGGGCTGTGGAGGTCGGGGGACATATGTGAGGGGCGGCCAGGGGGAATTTGGATACTGGCAGTACACGCACACACAAACACGCACACACTGCCCTGCGTGTTTGTTCCCGGGCGCCCTGTAACGCACACGCCTGCCCCCCCTGCAGGTACCAGCACTTCCTGGACCACACGGTGAAGGTGCTGATGCAGACACAGCACCTCGTCACCAACAACACACTCATCATCCCCGGTGCGGCAGCAGGCGGCGGTGTGTGTGTGTGTGTGTGTGGGGGGTCCGAGTCTTTGAGCTTGCAATCGCGTCCCGCGACCTGGGCGACGGCTCAGCCCGGGCCAATGTCATGGCGCCATCCCCACTCTCCTCAACCGCTTTCCCCCCACACACGCACAGGCGGCGGCGTGAAGTCCAAGCAGCAAGTGGTGCGGGACATGTGGGGCTGGATGGACCACATCGACCGAGACAAGCAGGTGCGGGGGGGGGGGTTAACGTTGAACCAATCCCGTAAGGAAACAGTCGCGCGGGCGGGGGGGGGAGTTACATTCATGACTAGTTAAGGAAGCGGGGAGCGGCGGGGGGGGCCGGGGCTGTCCATTTGACCTAGGACACGCAGGCTGCTTGCATGCACGACAGCCGCCTGCTCTCGTTGAGTGTGTGCGCGTGTCATAACATCGATCGTCTGTCCTAGTGCCTTTCTCTAACGCGCGCGCGCACATACACCACACACACACACATACACTGTCTTTGCGCAACGTTTTCCTTGTGCTCTTTAACACACACGCACACGCACACACACACACACGCACACACACACACGCACACACACACACACACACACACACACACGCACACACACACACACACACGCACACACACACACACACACAAACACATGCACGTGGACGTCCACATGCGCACAGGTGCTGCGTACCACCGCCACGGTGCGGGCGCGGCGGCTGTTGGCCGCCTGCCGTGTGCCGTACGTGCACCCCTACCTCTTCCTCCGGCTGCAGGTGTGTGTGAAGAGGTGTGTGTGTGGGGGGGGGGGGGGCGGGCCGTGGGACTGGGGCGTGTGGGGACTGGGGCTGGCGGAAGGGGCTGGCGGGGGGGCTGCTCACACACCACGCCCCCGCCCACTGCTTCGCCCACACTGCACTGCACTGCACCGCACCGCACCGCATTTTCTTCCTACTACCAGCACACACACGAACACCCTCTCTCGCTCTCTTTTCTCTTACCCTCGCTCCCTCACTTTTCCCCCCTCGCTCAGGAGTCGGTGTTGGGCCCGGACGCCCCGGTGATGCCTCTGGCGCAGCGCAAGGTGGTGCTGTGGTACAGCAGGTGGGCGGGAAGGGAGGGGTGGGGGGGGGGGGTAGCAGGTGGGGGTTGTAGATACCAGCCCAAAAGAAACCGAAGCAAATGCAAAAGAGCGAGGAGGAGAGCTTGGCCTGTGCTTTGACAACGGAGTGGCGCTCGACAGCAATCCCCATACCCCGTGGGATTGGGGTGGGGGGTTGTGGGGTCGGTGCCTGCCCTCCCCCCTTGTGCATTGCTCACACACCCCATCTGGGCCAACCCCACAGGTCGGGCGACGACCCCAGCCGCAGCAACTCGGGCCGCTCCATTGTGAACGAGGCACAGGTGCAGGCGGCCATACGGAGGCTGCTGGCGGAGAGGGGGCGCGGGGAGCGGCTGGAGGTGAGGGGCCGCGGGCTGGGGAGGGGGCGGGCAGCGGGAGGGGGGCTGCACGGTACTTCGAAAGCACATACCTTGGCATCCTCACATGTACTGTACGCGCGCGCACGGTTCCGTTTGCCTGCCACACCCACGCTTCTCCCCACTTTGGATTGGACTACACCGCCGCTCCCTCCCTCCCTCCCTCCCTCCCCCCAGGTTCACCCCGCCGCCCAGGCCGCCGTGTTGCGCCAGGCCGCGGGCGACTCCAAGGCCTACGCGCGTTGGATCAACCAGAACGTGGCGGGTGAGGGAGGCGGGGAGGAGGGGGCGGGGGAAGAGGTGAGGCGGGGCGGGGAGGAGGGGGCGGGGGAAGAGGTGAGGCGGGGCGGGGTAGGGGTGAGGTGGGGCGAACGTCGTTCATGGCCGGGCGGGTGCGGTCGGCAGCAGACGGGAGAGGTGCGTGGCATGAGTGGCGAGTACCGGGGCGAGTGTCATCCACACCGCTCACATGTCCACTCCCCCTGTCTACCACTTCCTTCACTAAGCATGAATGTCATCCCCGGCCCCGGCCCCGCCCCCGCCCCCCCTTACTCCCGCCCAGCCATGATCGGCCCTCACGGCGGCGGCCTGTGCAACATCAAGTGGCTGGCGGGCGGGTCGTTGGTGCTGGAGTTCATGCCGCGGGACTGGCTCAACGTGCACTTCTTCGAGGAGTCCACCGGCCACGGCCTCAACTACTGGCTGGATGTGCAGGTAGGGGGGTAGGCAGGGGTTTTCTTTTGGGGGGGCAGTGTTTTCAGTCCCAAAGAAACCAAGATGGGGGGAGTTATGTGTTCTAGCCCAACACAACATTTACCAGCACCATCCGAGGGGGGGCGGTATGGGGAGGGGAGGCAGGCGGGAGTCAGCCGCGAGCGAGGGACAGGCGGGGCAGGGGAAGCAACGGACCATGGGAGGGCTGATTTCGCCATTCCAAGTATGAGTCCGACGCTAGGACGCAGCGGAGGTTACGGGATCCAAACCCAGATTGCGCTGGGCTGCACTGCAAGTTGCAATTATACACACCATCACACGCGCTCACCCACGACCTGCCTCCCCCCTTCCCACAGGACCCTGTGGACTACGACCGCAACATGCGGGTGGACACGGCCCGGGTGCTGGCGCTGCTGCGGCAGGAGCTGGGCAAGGTGGGGGGCAGCGGCGGTGGGCAAGCGAGGCGGGGCTGGGGGGGAGGGCGCATGTGTTGTGATACACGGGTAGGAAGGGCAATGATGTATGAATGCGTTTTTTGTGTACTGTGTGTACTGTGTGTGCATGCGCACAATAGGGTGAGGGGCTGTGGGGTGCGGCAGGTGGACGGCACGTGCCCGCACTGTCGGCGATCGGGGTCGGCGCCTGGTGCCTGGCGGGTGTCAGGGCGATGTCCTCAGCCCCTTGCCGGCGTGGCACCAGGATGAGCCCGGGTACACACCTATGGGTGCATGTACCCCGCCCGCTTCAATACGCCACACACGCCTGGCCTGGGTTTCGGTCATTCAGGCTTGAGTTTCTCTGCCCCCATCCTCCTTTCCCCTCCCACCTCCCACCTCCCCACAGCCGCCCTCGCGCGGGCCGCTGCTGCGCCTGCGCTACGACTGGCCCACGGCCCTGCGCGACAGCCTGCCGCACGACCCCGCCTACGCAGCCGCACAGGCCGCGGCGGCGGCGGCGGGCGGCGGACCCCTGTACGAGGACCTGCAGCCGCGCTGCTGCAGCACCAGCCCTGTGGGGAAGGACCCCGGGTCGCCGGGCCTGACCGTACTGCATGTGGAGCCCGAGGCGCAGCCGCCGGGTTCAGGGGAGCAGGCTGGAGCGGCGAGAGGAGAGGCGGCGGTGACCGCAGGCGGTGAGGGTGGGGCAGCAGGCGAGGGCGCGGACGCAATGACTATGGATGCAGTTCAGGTGTTGCAGGCGGCACAGAAGCAGGAGCGGGAAATCACCATGACAGAGCTGGAGGAGGCTCACACGGTCGGCAGTAGCAGGGAGCTGGTGGCTGTAGCGCAGCAGCCGGAGAACGAGGCGGCAGTAGCAGGGGGTCGGGCGGCCGCGCAGGAGGACCCTGCTGTGGTGATGCTGGGGGGCAAGCCACAGGAGGTGGTGGTGGTTGTGCCGCACGAGCGCAAGGAGCGGCAGCGGCGGCATGCGGCGGCGGACGTGGCTGAGCGCATGGCCGCGGAGGGTGCGGCGGCCGTGGGAGCAGGGGCGGCCGCTGGGACGGATGGGGGAGAGGCAGCAGCGTGGGCTGCACGGGCGCGTGGGCAACAGGAGCCGCTCAGGATTGGGGAGCGGGCGGCGTTGTAGGGAGGACGTTTCGCGGCTGCTGTTGCGAATGGGATTCTTAGCCTGGACAGACGACGGATCACATGTTGAAGACGCGATTACGACAGGGAATGCTCGAGATTTACAATGATGCAGCACTGTGGGAATGTGGATGTATGGTATTGCAATGCAAGGCCGCGCGGGGACGCGGGCGGCTGATACCTATGACGACTTCAACTGCGCGGAGAGCGCAGTCCTGCCTGCGCCGCCGGGCGGGGACGGTGCGCATTTTGGTTGCCGGCTGGGGATACTCGATGTCACGGATAGGTGAGTAGGGGTTCGATTTCTTCGGGTCGGCATTATTTATTATTTGTAGCTGATGGCTACTGTGGCTCAACGGCTCATTGGCTTGGCGACGTGTTGGCAGAAGTTGGACCGGCCGGCACAAGCCGACAAGCGGTGATGTCTTAGAGGGGGCGTGCCCCGAAACCCAGTCCCCACACTGGCGCTGCATGTCGCAGTGGCCATTGGAACTGGTGGGGACGGCTGGGGAGGAAGGCCGCCGGCAGCTGCAGAGGCTGCGGCAAGCACATGGTCTCAGACCTCGTGCTGAAAGCAGGCACGAAAGCAGGCGGGTACACGGCAACACATGCTGGATTTGCGGGGGTGGAGGAACCTGCTGTGCGGGCCGAGTGTTTGTGCTCTAGACAGGTTATCGTTTGGTGGAAGCCTCGTAGCTTGACGGGCCTCTTTCATTCATGCGGTGGCAACAGCCGCGGTTTTGGGTCTGGACGAGGGGACCGTGGCGGGTTTCCCACATGTGCGTGGAATCATCGTGGGAGTTTCATGCCCCAGTCTCCAAGCAGCGCAGCGTTCAAAACGTACACGCGAATGCATCAACTTCTTTTGACCTCGAGCATTTCGACACACTTATCCAGGACTTGCGAACTCCATTAAACCTTGAGCTTCGTTCAATAACCAACTTCGGGCCAGGAGCTCTGTTGATTATCGATTCATATTGCATTTGCAACAGAAGATGCGTAGGGGGCCCGGGAGGGCGGGGGGCTCAGAAAGCCTAAGGTCCCTCCCAAAGTAGCCTGATATGCCCTCAATTATTTGGGGTTACAATCGGTGATACAGCGACGGCCAAATGGGGAACGGTGCTTCCAGTGGTGGAGCAGGCCCTGCCCATGCTGGCCCACCTCGTGGAGGGCCCCAGTCAACCGCGGAGCGCCTTATGCAGCAGCAAGGGCTTGGCGTTAAGACCGGGGCATCGGAGCTAACGCCCAGGGTAAGCGGCCTCGAATGGAAGGCGAGCTGGTCAAGCGCCTGACCCGCGGCCTTAGGTTGCTGCGGAGCGGAGCTTGTTGCCATATACATATCCTGTCGGGCCCCCGTTTATGCTGCGCGCTGTGAAAAAGCACCGTCCGACTTTGCTCGTCTTGCCATCGACGACGCAGGGCAGCGTCGCGAGCATTGAAGACGGCGCCTCGCCGAAGCAGGGGAAACACGTGATGATAGCGGTGGCGGACCCCCGGGTAAGCAGGCGCACTTGCCTTGACAGGACCGGCTTCGAGCCAACCTCCCGGGGCCGGCGTGGCATCGCACCTTTCTGTGGTTCAAAGCGGCTATCGATTCCAGCTCTTGTGCGCAAGCGGGGATGGATTGCTGGCTTGGGGAGGGTGCGCCAGCCCTCTCAGGCAGGGGAGCGCAAGGGGGGCGTTGCTTGGTGTCACGCCCGCGCCCACACGCGCATCACCTGCACGCGCGCATGCGCGGGGCGCCCGCTGTCAGCGCCTCTCTCCGACCTCTTTGACTTTATCGTCGCGGCGTTCGCCACGCACACGGCTACGGGAGCCCTCACCCCCGCCCGCCCTCATCACAACCCGCCTGCACCCTGGGAATGGTGAAGCACACACCCCGCAGCTTTGGCGATACAATAAGCGCTGACTTATCGCAGCGCAGTGGAGATATGTCTAGTTATTGCGACGTAACTGCCGTGTTGCGTTAGAGTCACGCACGGCGCAGGACGCTCGGGTGCATGGGGCCGAACCGAGCTGGGTCTTGTACGCGTCAGGAGCACACGGCGCCTTATCTGCCGTTGTGCTTCTGTACTGTATTTCGGATCGTCCCTCTGCCGGGACGGTGACAACCCACCCGCCCCCCCCCCTGGTGCCACCGCGGATTAATGTGGTGGCACCCGTGGGTGCTGCGGCGTGCGTGGTTGTCTGGACTCTGCTGCTATCAGGCGCTTCATACATGCGACACACCCAGTACTGGCAGCACTTTCGGCCACTAGTGCAACCTCAACACGGGCGGGCTGGGGCGGGCACGGCGGACTTGGTGGGGTCATCGGGAGCTGCGAGGCCGGAGCTAGGAGGCCGCTGAGGGCCACGAATGAGTTGCTAGGCCGCTTGAGGTATGAGTGGAGGCTATTGTCGGTTTGAGAGATTGGGATTGTCGTTTGGGTCCGCTATGCGTCAATTTACCCGCTCCCCTCCGTCCCTTCTGCCTCGCGCCACAGACGGTGATGTACAAGGGCACCAGGGGCGGGCTGGTGGACAAGCTGAAGCACCTGGCGGCGGCCGGCACCGCCTCCAAGCAGGGCTCGCCCGCACACTCGCCGGCCGGCTCGCGCGTGGGCTCTCGCGCGCCCAGCCGCGGCAACAGCGAGAAGAGCCTGGGCGTGCACAGCCATGCCGGCAGCCACATGAGCATGGGGCAGCGGATTGCGCAGGCCCGGCGAGATGAGTACGATGTGGACAGCGATGACGAGGACCTTGATGGGTTTATTTATGAGGATGAATCTACGTCGGAGGATGAGCGGGAGGACTACGTCAACGCCTTCAGTCGGAAGAAGAAGCTGCCCAAGGCCAACGACTATTCCGAATACGAGGGGGCGGGCGTGCGCGCGCTCACGGCGGGGAGAAAGGTGCGGGAAGCGGGCAGGGGAGAGCGGGGCCGACTGTTGTGTGGTACTGTGGGTGGAGGTGCTGGCAGAGAAGGTGGGAGGCGGCGGCTGACACCGTGGTGGCTTATGGGCTGCGGCATGGGATGGCAAGTCCAGGCATGGTGCATTTTGTGGCATCGCATCAAACCATTCTTTGCGTGCGTGTGTGTGTTACTGCAACTGCGCAGCAAGCGCCCAAGAGCGCCGCCATGAAGCGGCAGGAGCCCAAGCAGCGCGCCGTGCCTCGGTCCGACTCGGAGGAGGAGGACGAGGACGAGGAGGGCGAGGAGGAGGAGGAGGACTACGACCCGGAGGAGGACAAGATCCGGCTGCTGCGGCAGAAGAAGCGCGCGGAGGAGCGGGCCAAGACGGCCATGCGGGCGGCGCAGGCGGCGGCGGCCATGTCGCACGCGGCAACAGGTGAGGGCAGGAGGGAGAGGGAGGGGGCGGGAGCGAGGGTGGGCGCGCGGGGTGAAAGGGGGACGCGATGGCACCGGCATGCAGGCAACGGCGTGCATCACAGTGGCCCCTGACGCGCTGGGTGTCTCTGTACTCGTGCCATGTTTGCAGGTGGCAAAAGGTTAGACGACGGCCCGAGCACCAGTGGGCGCGGCGGCATTGCGCCCAAGCCGCCCACCGAGCCACCCGTGCGCGGCAGCAGCGGCAACATTCGCCGCGGGCAGGCGGGCGCCGCAGGCGGCAGCGGTGGTGGCGCGCCGCCAGGCGCCGGACGCGGGGCGCCGCCGCCGCCGCCTGTGGCCTACGGCGCGTCCGCTGCGTCCCAGTACTGGCAGGAGAAGCGCGACAAGGACGCCAGGTTGGACGGCCCCGGCGGCGACCAGCCGGAGATGTCGCGGCTTGAGCAGCTGATGGCTATGCAGAAGAAGAAGGCGGAGCGGGAGGAGCGGCAGAAGGCGGCGGAGGCGGCGGCGGCGGCGCGGGCGCGAGCCAAATCCGCAGTGAAGGGTGGCGGGGGAGGCGGCGGCGTGCGGTGGGGCGGCGTGGAGGACGGGGACGACGAGGACGAGGAGCCCGAGGCGGTGTCGCCCAAGCGGAAGGTGCAGGTGTCCATAGCAGCGGGAGGGGACACGGACGGGAGCGGCAGCGGGGGAGGCGCCGTGCGGCGGCACGAGCCGGAACCGGCGCGGCCGCCGCCGCAGCAGCCCTCCCCACAGCCGCCGATGATGCAGGAGCGGCTGAGCTTGAATGGGCCCAGCGGAGCCGCGAGTGGGCCGAGCAGGTCACAGCCGGCGCCGCCGATGATGCAATCATCACAGCAGCAGCAGCGGCGGGAATCACAGCCCGGGGGGCGGCGTGACGACGATGACAATGAGTTGATGCGCCTCGAGCCGCCGCAGCCGCGCCCCAGCCAGGCAGGCCGAGACGGCAACCTGCCCTCGCCCTCGCCGCCGCCGGGGCAAGCTCCGTCCGCATTCGGGCGGCGAATAGCCGGCGGCAGCGGCTCTGGTGCAGATCCTTACTCGGCAGCCGGAGGCAGCGGCTACAGCTCGGGCGGGAACGCGTCGCCCATGCAGCAACAGCAACAGGCGCCGCCGCCGCATGCGGCTCCCAAAAAGAAGGCGACCAGCGGCGTCACTGACTTTGACGTCGACGACCTGCTGTCGTCCTTTGAGCCACCGGGGGCGGGTGGCGGCGCCGCCAAACAGGGCTCACCGCAGCAGTGGGCGGGCAGCCGGCCGCCGGAGCCGCCGCCCAACCCGCAGGAGTACGTGACGGGCGTGCTGCATGGGCCGCCGGAGCCGCGCCGCAGCATCCGCATGATGAGCGACTTCGTGACCGTGCCGCGCAACGGCTCCACCACCGCCGTGCCCGCGTGTGGCGCCGGCCATGACGAGGACGAGGACGTGGTGGACCTGGCGACGCGCATGCTGTCGCTGCCGGTGGCGGCGCCGCGGCCCAGCGGCGGCCCCGCCGTCGCGC
Source organism: Chlamydomonas reinhardtii (assembly GCF_000002595.2). Taxonomy (NCBI): domain Eukaryota; kingdom Viridiplantae; phylum Chlorophyta; class Chlorophyceae; order Chlamydomonadales; family Chlamydomonadaceae; genus Chlamydomonas; species Chlamydomonas reinhardtii. Next base: position 252,186 of record NC_057010.1, on the reverse strand, counting down.
CCGTGCACAGCGCGCCGCCGCCGGGGGCCGCGCAGTCGACGCCGCCGGCGTCCATCGCCAGTCGCTTCAGCCGCATGGGCGTGTCGGCCACAGCCGCGTACTCGTCCGACGGCGGCCTCAGCTCCAGCGTCGGCAGCGTGCCAACTTGGGGCGGGCCGGGCAACCTTGGAGGCGGCGGCGCCGCCACCGCCCGCGCCGGCGGCGCACTGGCGCCCACGTACGGTGCGTCGCCCGGCACCTCGCCGCTGCGTATGGCGCGGCCGACGCGGCATCCGTCCAGCGACGGGGGCGCTCCGCCGTACGGAGGCGCGCCGCCGATGCTTGGCAGTGGTCCAGCCGCGTTAGGCGGCGGCGTGGCCGCGCGCCTGGGCTCACCTCGCGGGTCCATGAATGGAGGTGGCGACGGCGGCAGCGGGGGAGTCCTGCCGGTCATCCGGCCACACAGCCCCGCGCGGCTGAGCAACGCCGGCGTGCGCGGCTCGGAGAGCGGCGGCGGGTCGACCAACGTGAGCGGCAGCAGCATCCTCAACAGCGTCGCCTCCGACCCGATCTTCGGGCGCGGCAGCATGAGCGGCATAGGCGCGGCTGGTGCCGCCGGGCTGAGCCGCTTCGGCGCCGCCACGCACTCGTCGCTGCAGCAGGAGGCGGTGCGCAGCAGCATGCCCAACCTGCCCGCCGAGCGCGGCACCGGCTACGACAGCGATGGCGCGCTGGCCAAGCCGCGCGGCAGCTGGAACGGCGCGGGGGGGCCGCCGGGGGCAGCCGGCGGCAGCGGCAACGGCATGCGGGTGTCGGGCATGGGCGGCTCGCAGGTGCCGGCGGCTGGCGGGATGGGGATGGCGACGGGCGGGCCGAGGACACGGTTTGCAGCGATGAATGCCGTGGGGGCGTAACGTGGGCAGTGCCGGTGCCGACGGCCTGGCCGTCTGGCGCTGGTGCCGCCGTGGCAGCCTGTGCCGCCACACTACCGCGGCGCTCCACAGTAGCCGCGTGGGCGCTTGCCGCGGCAGCCACGCTTTGGGCTCGGCGGAACCTGGCCTTGCGCCAGAGGCCTGACGCGGCCGGCGCCTATGGCGTGGCTGGCATCGCTGTCCTGACAAATGGTCTACGGGACGTTGTGGACGCTAGATGCGGCGCTAGCTGCTGCAGTATATTATTGAAGTGGCTTCAGAACCTCTTGCATGCATGCATGTATGTATGTATGTATGTATGTGTGTGTGTGTGTGTGTGTGCATGCGTGCGCGCGGGCTTTGTTGTGAATATGACGCGGGCTCTTTGCGCGTGGGACACCGCCCTGTGAAACTGCACCCTTCAAAAGACATCTTTGACGTTGCGCTTCGGCGAATGGCCGAACCGCCCGCCGCAAGGGTGGGCACGGAGCAAGCAACTGGTGTGACCCAGGCGCATGACGCAAGAACTGACACAGCAGGTACCTGCACTGTCGGGAAGGTGATTTACGACGGGAGGTCTTTCGTTGGGAGTTGGCTGGCAGAGCATTGCTGGTTGTGCCGCACCAGACCAGCAGATGGATTGCGGCGGAAGCCGGAAGCGAACCTTTGGGACCGGCGGCCAAGATGGCGCCGTGGCATGCGTTTGCAGGGAGCTCTTGTGGAGCTCTTGGATTGTTTCTTCCATCCAGTTTCAACCAGGGAGGGCTACGTGGTGGGCCGTCTCTAATGGCTTGCAACATCGCTAGATAGAGTATACAACTGCAAGCGGCATATGGCCCGTGCCTGGGGTCTAGTATGTATGATTAGTTTGATGCCTCCTGACCTCTGCAACAAGAGGTGGGGCGCGCGTTGGATCAGGACAGTGTGGCCTGTCGATGCGAGGTGCTGGCCTGCTCCTCACAGATGCATGGCAATCAGGAAAGGCACGCCCAGGGCGTGCGTGCATTGATCAGTGGGATGCGCAGTAACGCACCGTATGTAAGATAGACTATATTCCTCGTGCATACCGTCCGCGAACCGAACGTCCGAACGTCGCACCCAACAAGCCGAGCGGGGCAGCGGGCTCCTGCGGGGGCACATAACCCGTTCAGTCCTTCCAAGCTTCCAGCGAAGGCGTGCGCTACACAAGTACCGTACTTATGATGCTGCGCTGCCAGCGCGGTTTCTGGGCCCAGCAATTCATCAGAATATAATAAGAATCCTTCGCCGGAGCGAGAGACGCAGTCAGGGAAAGAAGGCTGCACCGGTTCCCCGTGGCACGGGCGCAAACCCTGATCGGACACGCGCGCGAGCCCTCGCCCTGCGCACAACATTGCCCGATATCCACCCTATGACGCATTGACGTCACACATAACTGACACACGCAACAGTCAGTGCGCCAGTGCAGTCAGCGGTATTGCGATACACATTCAAAGTCAAAGCGCATAATTGCGCGTGTCTCATAGCGCTTCCCAGTAAGAACACTCATTTAAAATATACGACAACAAGGAGCCTGGAGGAGCGAGGACGCGGAAGCAGAATGTTAACAGGCGTGCGAACCATTGAGGCTCCTCTGGAAGTTTGGTTCCATAGCTAAATTGTTTCATCAGCAAAATGTTTAATATTGGCCAGGTGCGCGAAGTGGCTGCTGCCTGGCACTCGTCGAAGGGCTCGGCGTATTGCGCGTTGCGGACAAGCAAAGGTGGACGCCATAACGTATTGATATTCATTACAGGATGGGCGTAAGCCGACAGGCGGTACGCTGCCGCGAGTCTCCTGTGAGTTGTACTGGACCCTTGCAGGGGACTATAGTGTGTCGGTGCGTGGGCATGTCCACACGCCGCACTCACATGCGTTTTGCAGAGTGCGCCTCGAGCGCTGGCATAACTGGGGGATAGCACGGGATTGCTGTGGTTTCACATCCAGTGGGGGTGGGAAGCATGGCCTGTGGGGCTGGGGACCGCCAGACACAGTCACCACACGGAAACCGCTCCTGCCAACCTGCCGTACGGGGCCGCGCCTCTCGCTAACTCCACCCAAACGCACACCCCCTCCCTGATGCAGTGACGGACCCGGGCGGCGCCGGCGGGGGCCGGGTGCCGCGGCACGGCGGGGCGCAGGGGGGCGGCGGCGGCGCGGCGGGCGGGCGGCCCAGCTACGTGCCCAAGTACTCGGGGGAGCAGCAGGGCGGCGCGGATGCCGTCAACCAGGTGCGGCGGGTTGGCCGTCCATGGACGATAGTATGATGGGGGAAGGTGTGTGTGTGTGTATATATATGTGTGTGTGTATGTGTACGTGTGTGTGTATGTCTTGTGGATGCGCTTCAGTCAGGAGGTCCATCGCGGGATTGCGTGGATGTTGCTGATGGCCAACTGGAGAGGCTGCGCGATGGGGCCGCAACCGGCACTCGGGCGGACCAGCAACTGCTATCTTGCTGGCTGCACCGCCACCGCCTTCCCCCGCCACCGCCACCGCCCCCGCAACCCGTCTCCTGCTCTCCCCACACGACCACGCACCTGCACCTGCGCCCACACCTGCGCCCGCCAGGACATCCTGCGCCGCGTCAAGGCCAAGTTCGACAGCGCCGACCTGGACGGCAGCGGCCAGCTGCAGCCGCAGGAGTTCATCAACGCATTCCTGGGTGCGCGGGCCAGGGCGGGCGTGCGCGTTTGCGCGTATGTGTGTGCGTACGTACGCGTATGCGTGCGTGTATGTGTGTGTTACATGGAATAGAATAGGTCGCGCCCGCGCCCGTGTGGTGGTATGTGGGGGGGAGCTGGCTGAGCACGTGGCGCAGCCGGAAGGATGGCCAGTACGAGTCGGTTTGAAACCGCATGAGCCGCGGGCGGCATGGATGCATGGTAGGGGGCAGGGCTGGGCGGGGGCCCACGGCAGGGCCTGGGGCACGGCTAACCGACTTCTCTTACCCAGTTGGGCTCCGGCACACGAGCTTCACGCTCCTGTCTTGCTCCCTCCGCACAGGCATCCTGCAGACCGAGGACGGCGGCGATGCTGAGGCTCTCGCCAAACTGTTCATGCGCATTGATGCCAACAGGTGCGACACCCGCGCCGCACTGGCCACCCACACCTGCCCCGGCCCAGCACCATGAAGCTGCCGTACGGAGGCCGCCGGTGCCCCATCCCACCCTTGGATCCCCTCTGTCCTCGCTCCTAATGCTTAGCCGTACTTAGCGGTACTCGTTAAGGTGAAGACAAGCTCCCCAGACCACTCCGCCTGCTGCTCCTCCGCTCCCTCCTCCTCATTCCCTCACACACACACAGTGACGGCACCGTGGACTGGGATGAGTTCAGCACCTACATGCTGCTGGAGAGCCAGGGCAGCGCGCGCGTGAGGGAGTTCGAGAGCACAGTCACCATGCAGGTGAGGGGCAGGGGGGCTTTGGGGGGGGGCGTAGCGAGGTCAAGGATAGTGCTGGGGACTTGCCCATTATCAGCTGGGCCTGTGGCCTGCCAACTCCCTCTTCCCGAACCCACATCCCGTGTGTGTGTGCGCGCGCGCACGTGCGCCATCTCCCTGCCCGCCCCCCTTCCTCCCTTCCCCCATTCCCCCATTCTACCATTTTCTTAGCTAATCATGAATGTAATCCCCCTCCCAGCAACCCGACATGTCGACTATGTCGGACCACGCGGGGCACCGCGACGCCATGACCCACATCGCCTCCATGCGCCTGGCCAACGGCGTGGACAGATACGCCACCTGCGGCAGGTGTGCGTGCGGGTGGCAGCGGGGGGAAGAAGGAGCTGGGGGCCAGGGGGCGGGGATGGAGGGGATGGAGGGCTGTGCGGGGAGGCAGGTAGATTGACTTGGATGGCAGGCTAGCGTCGTGGCACGAGTCGTACGTCGGGGTCCCCGCCACCACGGCAGCACGCCCGGCACGGTCCCCCGATGCTGTCCGGCGGCTGCGCCACTCACTGCCAACTGCCAACCGCCGCACTGCCAACTGCTGCACTGCCGCACTGCCAACTGCTACGCTGCCGCATTGTCGCTGTAGGGACGGCACGGTTCGGTTGTGGAACGCCAAGGACCTGAAGCACGTCAAGACCATTGCGCTGCCGCCCTCGCGCCCCTCCGGCCAGGACCGGGACGGCGGCGGCGGCAGCGAGAGGCTCATGTCCGCCAGCCGCCGGCAGCCCAAGGGCCACAGCGGCCTCTGGGCTACCTGCTCGGCCTTCATGCCGCTGACTCAGAAGCTGGCGGTTGGGTCGTTCAGCCGCTCCATCCGCATCTACGACCTGTCCAGCTATGAGCTGTCGGGGCAGGTGCGGGCGGCAAGGAGTGGTGGGGGTGGGGTTGGGCTGTATACCCAAGGCTAACGACGAGGTCCCAACGGGGGTTATGCCTCACTTGCTGTGGAGGAAGGTAGCAGGAGCTGCTTGCACGGCTAGCTTTCGGACGGCGCGCAGTCGCCCCTGATGTTCCACCTGGGTCAATGGCCCCTCCCGATCCCCTCCCTCCCTACCGCCGCCCCGCCTTCCCCTCCGCCACCCGCAGATCCCCCAGATCGACTACGTGCCTCTGTCCCTGGACGTGTGGGTGCCGCCGCGCGCCAAGGACACCGAGCTGCTGGTGGTGGGGGACGGAGGAGGCTGGGTGCGGCTGTTCGAGGTGAGGGGGCGGGGGGCGGGGGGGGGGGCAGGGGGGGAGAACAGGAGGGAAATCAGGGAGGGGGAGCGAAGAGTGGAAGGTTACAGGGGCAGGCGGGCCGTGGCGTGTGTGTGCTGCTGGGGCTGCTGGCTTGCGCCGCCGGTGGGCAGCGTCGTGCCCTCCCCTGTGGCGCTCACGGGCGGGGTGTTGCAACCGCACCACCAAAAGCAACAGGATGTACTGACACACACACACACACACACACACAACGTTTTCCTTGTGCTCTTTAACACACACACACACACACAC
>NC_057010.1:161342-243842 GCF_000002595.2 Chlamydomonas reinhardtii | reverse complement strand
GCATCCAGTCGCTGCCAGACCGCGAGCTGCTCAACATGCCGCAGGTGGGAGCCTGTGTGTGTTTGTGTGTTTGTGTGTGCGTGTGTGTGTGTGGGATGTTTGCACCATCCATAAAAACCGGAGTGATTATGTGGGGTGTGGATGTCTGCACCGTCCCCAGCCGGGTGGGGGGAGGGGCTGCGGAGGTGGGGCATGTTGAGAGGCCCGCACTGGTCACCCACATCCCCACTCGCCTCCGCAGTCCAGTTGTCCCGCCCCCTCCCCCAGCTCACGCCCTCCACCACCACCACCACCACCACCACCACCACCACCACCACCACTGCCACCACCACCACCACCACCACCACCGCTGCTGCCACGCTGCAGATGTCCGAGGACGCCGTCACCCCCGCCCTGTACGACAGCGAGCGGCGCCAGCTTGTGACCGGGTACACCAAACCCAAGGCAAGGGGGGAGGCAGAAGAGGGGCAGGGGGAGCGGGCATGAGCATGTGTGCATGCATGTCCATCATGTCGGCACCCTCACTTGCACAAACGTGCATGGTTGCGCCACGGGCCATGGGTTTCTTGCTACCGCTACCCCCCGTGCTGAACCCTCTGCTTGTGCTATCCTAACACCCGTGTGCACACACATACACGCACACCCGTGTGCGCAGGTGTGGAAGATGACCAGTGCGGGTGCGGGCGCCACGCAGGCGCACTCCGCCTCCGTGACGCGGGTCATGTACAACGCCAACTTCGCAGAGGCCATCTCCGCCGACCACGCCGGCACCATCAGCGTGTGGTGGGTGCAGCGACAAGCGGGCGGGGGGGGGGGCGGTGGCTTGGGGGTTGGTGGCTTGGTGGCAAGTGGGGGCGACGGGACGGCAGGGTTGTCGGGGCGCTCTTGTACATGGATTCCCTTGCTGCAACAGTGTAAGAGTGCGGCTGTGGATTGTGGACGATTGGTCTTTCCGCTACCCGTCCGCATCACCTTGCTTACGCTCCGACACTTGAGTCCTGCGCCATGCCACTTTGGCTATTTCACCCCGCCCCACCCCAACCCAACCCAGCCCTTTCTCACCCCAACCCAACCCCGCAGGCACGTGCCCAGCGGCAAGCTGCGCTACCGCTTCCTGCGCTGCCACGGCGACAAGCGCATCACCGCACTGGCCTTTGACGCCGCCAAGCGCCGACTGGTCAGCGGGGCAGAGGACGGAGACTGCAAGGTGTGTGAGAGAGTGTGTGTGTGTGTGCGCGGGGGGAGGCAGCGATGGAGGGTAGGGAGGGGCGGGGCGGGAGGGTGCGGAGAGAGGAAGCACCAGGTGGGGGCCAGCGGCTGGAGGGGTACGCAGGAGAAGGGCCAGTAGAAGGAAAAGGAGAGGCGCATCCCGACGCACCCCTCGGAATCTCATTCACACTAGTGACATGACCCGCCTTGCCCCACGGACCGCCTCCCCCCCCTCTCCCCTGCTTACCCCCGCCCCTCCCCCGCCCCCTTCCCCCCCAAGATCTGGAACTTCTCCAGCGGCGCCTGCCTGAGTCACCTGCAGAGCCGCGCGCGGGCCGAGGTGACGGCGCTTGTGCCCCTGCGCGGGCCGCTCACACGCTACGTGCTGGCGGCTGGGTGGGACCGGCGCATCACCTTCTTCGAGGACAACGCCTCCAAGACAGTGGGGCCCTGCAGGGCGCTGGCGGGCCACAAGGTGCGGGCGCGGGAACAAGGGGTGTGGGGGGGGAGCTGGGGATGTGCCATCAGGAGCTCGCGGCGTCTTTTGTCAGGGTGTGCTGCATTGTTGGTGTCAACGCGGCCCCGTGTCAGCACCCTTCCTGAATCCTAATATTGGGTTCTATGACTTGACTGGTTTGGACTTGCACACGACCCACCCCCTGCGCACATACGCTTAGATGCACGTACGCACACTCCACACCCCACACTCTCCCCCCGTCGTAATGTAATCACTCCATTCTTCACATCAGCAGCTGCCCCCCCCTGCCCTCCCCCCCTCCCCCAGGCCGACATCCTAGCCATGGTGGCCCTGGAGGGCAGCTCCACAGTGGTCACCGCCTCAGACGACGGAGAGGTGCGGGGCGGGGGGGCTGGTCAGGGTGGGCGGGTGCGGGGGGGGGCGCTGGTAAGGGTGAGAGACGTGTGGGCTGGGAAGGCGGGCGCCGTGTGCGCTCGGCGGGGACTCCGGGTCACCTCTGGGTGCAGTCACCCCCCCCCATTCTCATGCCGTAGCTGCCCCCACCCGGCGGTGTTGTGCTGTGTCCTGCCCTGTCCTCACCGCATGCGGCGGCCTTCCACCCACATACGGCCCTTCTGTCGCCCTGCCCTACCCCCTGTGTGTACGTGACCGTGTGCCCGGTGCATGCACGTGCACCCTGCAGGTGTGGGTGTGGAACATGGACTCATGCGCGCCCAAGCGCCGCATGGTGGCGCCCGGCACCGCCTCCCGCCCCGCCAACGAGCGCGCAGTGGAGGCGCTGGGCTTCCTGTCCGCCTCCGCCTCGGCCTCCGCAGCAGCCTCCGCGGCGGCAGGTGGCGGCGGCGGCGGCGGCGGCGGCGGCAACAGCCGGCTGCGCTCTGTGCTGGTGGCGGTGGGCGCGGACCGCTGGCTGCGGCTGTGGGACGTGCTGGATGGGGCGCTGCTGGCGGAGAGGTTCACGGGGCACAGACAGGTGGGCGCGGGGGGCACAGACAGGTGGGCGTGTGGGGCGGCTGTGTGTGGGCGTGTGACTATGCACGCCTAGGGTGGGGGCAATGGGGGTAATGAGGGCAATGTCCAGGACGTTGGAGTCCACAAGTGGGGGCGGGTGTGTTCATTTCTACCGGCAGGCCTTGTAGGCGCCCACCTCGCTGCTGTGTGCCCCGCCTCCCTGCCCCCCCACACCACCCACACCACCCACAGGGTGAGACGGTGCAGGCCCTGGCGCTGGACGGCAACAACCGCCGCATCGCCACCGGGGACAGCGGCGGAATGATCAAGGTGGGGGCGGCGGCAGCGCGGTGGGCAGGAGAGCGGAGAGCACAACCGTGCGCGTGTATGCATGTGCGTGCTTATGAGTACACACAGCTGGATGTGTGCGGCACGTCATTCCTCCTGCCGCACCCTCTCTCCCTGCGCTCCGGACTCCGCGCCTGTGCCCCTCAAAGCTGCTGCCCCACCTGCCCCGCCCCGCCCCTCAGGTGTGGGACATGTCTCGCTACACCGGCGGGCCGCTCTCGCACTCCGCCGCCGCCGCCTCCATCCGCGAGGTAGCGCTGTGGCGGGGCCACAAGTCGCACGTGACCTCGCTGGACTGGGTGGACCCGGCCGCGGGCGCCGGCATCGGCGGCGGGCGGCTGATCGGGCGTCTGTTCCTGGCCAGCAGCAGCGCGGACTGCACCATCACGCTGTGGAGCGAGGGGGGCGTGCGGGTGGGCACCTTCGGCCAGAACACCTGGAGCCTGACTGACCCGGGCAGCTGGGCGGCACGGGAGGTGGACGAGCTGGATGTGAGTGCCTGTCGGTGGGGTGGGGTGGTGGAGAGGGCGGGTCAGGGGGCTTGGGGCGTGGGGATGTGGGGCAGGTGGTGAGGGGCACACGAGGGTGTAATTGCCGTCGGCACCTGCCGTAGCCGCAACTCGACCTGCTTCTGACCTTCCCCCGCGTCCTGGCTCGCAGGAGCGGGACAGTTGGATAATGGAGGCCTCCCGAACCATCCCGCGCGCCGACCCCTCCGCGCCCATCACCGGCACCGGAGGCTACAGCACCGGCTCGCCCTCGCCCGAGCCGCCCTCAGACCAGCAGACCTACGGAGGCCCACCGGCAGCAGCAGCAGCAGTAGCCGGAGGCGGCGGCGGTGACGCCAGTGGCCCCAGCGGCCGCTCCTTCAGCCGGCCAGGCAGCGTGCTCGGCTCGGCCGCCGCCAATGCCGCAGGCAGCGGCGGCGTGAGCGCCCGCGCCGCGCTCAGTGCGCGGGCGGGAGGGCCAGGGCCGCAGCAGCCGCCGCAGCAGCAGTCGCGACAGCGGCCCGACAGCGCTGCCAGTGAGATAGCGCTGGTGTGTGACGCCAGCAACGCACTGCGGGCTCAGACGCGCAGCTCCATCCGCCGCCTCATGTCGCGCGGCAACAGCGGCGGCCTGGCGGCCTCCCGCACGGCCTCGGTGTCGGGCCTGCCTGCTGACAGCGGCGGTGGTGCCGAGGGCGGCGGCCAGCTGCGGCCCTGCAGCACGGCTCTGGCGGGGGTGCCTGAGCGGCCCATGTCGGGGGTGCGGCGGCCTGTGGCGCTGACTGCGGGTCCGGATGGGCTGCAGGAGGTGTACTCATCGGGCGAGGAGGGCGGCGAGGGCGAGGAGGAGGAGGAGGAGGCGAAGCTGAGCAGCAGCGAGTCCAGCGGCGACCACGCCAGTGACACAGAGGTGCCGGTGGCGCTGTGGCTCGCCGACTTCAACGCGGCGCGGCAGAACAAGCTGTTCGGGGCGGGCGCGGCGGTGGTGGGCGGCGGAGCGGGCGGCAGCGGTGGCGGCGGGCGGGAAGCCGGTGGCGGAGGTGGAGGAGGTGGGGGAGGCAGCAAGTACAATACCGGCAACTGGGTGACTGGATACCGCAATCTAAAGGTGGGTGGGTGGGTGCAGGTCGTGTGCTGGCGGCTGCTGGGTGGGGCGCAGGGACCGGGGACCGGACTGTGGGTGTTGGAGGTGTCGGCGCCTGGCTTGGGGTACGAGGGGCGTGTGGCACGTGCGCCGAGCCGGAGGCATGCGGTCTGGTGCGGGCTGATGAGCTGCAACCAAAGCAACGCCCACAGCATTGGTGTGCCCAATACACGACCTGGCTCCTCGCGCGCTGGCACGCAGCTCAACACACCCACATGCTGCTCCTTCCACCGCCGCTCTCACAGATCAGTGAGATGTCGGCGCTACAGGAGCGGCCCGCCACCTCATACATGTCCAGCCGGCACGGAGTGGCCACGGCGGCCGGAGTGCTCACGCGCTCGCCGGACGGCGGCTCGCCGCGGCGACCCGGCACGTCGGCATCCACCACTGCGGGGGGAGGCGCGAAGCTGCGGCGGTAGTGCTGGGGGTGCTTGCTGCCAGGTGTGGTGGGCGCGGGCGCCGAGACGGGGGCGGGGGCGACTCTTGTGCGGGCGCAACCTTTGGTGTGCTGCCGCCTGTGGAGGGCTAAGGCCTGCGGTCATGTGCACGGTCATGTGCCTTGCATGCCTTGGCGGGGCTCATGCGGCATCTTGACTCATGTTCGTGGCAGGATTCATTGGCTGGTATGACCTCTGACCTTCGCATCTCCGAAGGACACACTATATGTTGGGGTGGGGGCCCCGGGGGGCTGCAGGGGTCGGCGACTGGCTAGGAAGGTAGAATGAAGCCGTGTTGCGCAAGGACCGGGTGGTTTGGAAGGCCGTGTCCAATCGAACTGCACGTCGCACCTCCCGGTTGGCTCCCTTGGTGGCACGCATCCTGTTCCAGCGCCGCACGCAAATCGCGGCATCATTTTGAGAATATGGTAGTTGGCAGCGGTGTGCTGGTCCTGCGCGGGAGTAGACTCGGGCCACCGCGGCGCACAACAGGGGTCTGTTGCCCCGGCCGCTGGTGATGACGGGCCCATGTGCCGGACGCATGTAAAAGCACATCCTTCTTGCAAGCAAAGGTCTTATATGCCACTTGTCGCCTATGTTCTTAAAAAATCGGTTTGCCAAGAAACTTCCCTTCATCCCTGTCTGCTTAAGCTGCTGCGCCACAATTAGTCTGGTGGGCAAGTGCATAACCCAGGACTAGTAATGGCGTCAAAGCTTGGAGGGCAAGCGTTCAGGTGAGCTCGCTGTGTCGTGGTGAGGGATGTTGTCAGCGTGCCGACATACTTCCGTGGCTTTGTCTTGCTTCTCCACCACAAATGAGCGCGGCCTCCTGGTGGGAATATATAAGTTAGGAATTGCCGTTCTCAGCTCTTTCGTTTCATTGAAACCGTGGACTCGCCCTTGCCCCCGAACTGCCGCTCACTGCCCTTGTCGCCTTCCGCCAGCCAAACCGTCCCGGACGACGACTGGGCTGTGACTGAAAAGTTCTGTTGCGAGCGCGTGTGCGTCACCGACAAATTGGTGGCCAAGGTCGGAGGCGCAGCAAAGGTGCGCAGTTGCGCCCGGTGCCTGACTGGCTTGTTGCGGCGCAGGAGCGTCGCGTTTGGCCTACCCCCGCGCACCTCATTTCCCGCCCACCACCTGTTGATCCCTCATCTATATCCTTTACTTTGCTTTCCGGTGCCTTGGTTGGCCTGGCCTCCGCACAGGACGCGACCAAGGGCAACTGTGTGACGGTGTGCGGCGTGTCGGGTGAGAGAGGATCGGGCAGTTGGGCGGCGGTCCGCATGTGCGCGGTTGCACTGTCCCTTCGCCTGCTCACTGCCCGCCTGTCTAACCTTTGCAAACTTTGCTGCGGTGCCCCTAACGAACCCGTCCCCTTATGGGACGCCTTTCACCTTCCCGCCTTCCCGCCCTCACGCACCACCAGCGCAAGACGCCTGCACGGACGCCTGCGCTCGCGCCGTGTGTGTATCAGCCTCCCACGTGCCCGCCTGGAACGACGCCTGCATACGCCGCTGCACCGCCGAGTGCCTGCGGACCAAGCAGGCGTCCGCGTCGGTCAACCCAATACAGCAGGAGTAGGAGCAGCAGTAAAAGTGGCAACAGCAACAGCAGTAGCAGCACCAGTAGCAGTAGCAGGGGGCGGGGGCAGCAGTAGCCGTGGCGCTGTGGGAGGGACTGGACCAGCCATGACAGGGGGGGTTAGTCCACCGAGGCCATTGCGGGCCAGCTCGACAGGTCACCATGGGTGCCTCCCTGGCGCTGAGGGCTCAGGGGCAGCAGCAGCAGCAGTCCGGTGCTCCAATTGCGGTGGCCAACACCGCCGTGTTCGCGGCCGGTCCCGACTGTGACGCTGGCGCGGAGCAGCGGCAACTGGAGCAGCAGGAACAGCCTTTGCAGGAGAACACAAGTGTGTCGTTGAAAGCAGACAGCAGGATGAAGAGAACTTGGGAGGGTTTTCCACCAAGACGAGCCCTAGTTTGCATGCGTTGTGCAGCGTGCCCATGCAGGATGGGTTAGCGAAGTGTTTGCTAGTGAATGCGAATGCAAGACGCCGTCGCGAGCTCCAGGCTAGCAATAAACATCACGAAAGAAGAGGGTTCTACGTAAGGCGGGTCTGTGCTGGCACACGCACTTCTGATATGTCACTACGTTAGGCGGATTGCCATCTTGCAGAAGTGTACCTGTGGGACAAATGGAGGTGTAAGGAAGGGTACTATCAAGTGATTGGAGTCTGCACGGACGACAAATGAGTTTTGGCAGGGGAAGTAGCTGATGGACGACAGGTTCACCACCCTTGCTGGCGCTGGCAATCAGTCGTGGACCGAAGTCTGGTGCTTGCGTTGTGGTATGCATTGCAGGATGTACAGCAATTGGTAGTTGCGGCGACCGCTGAAGTGTGGCCTTCTCTTGGTGGTCAGGGCGGCGTGGACCGCGCGTGCAGGCCAAGGTTGGTGGCAGGTTGCGGGCTAGGCGTGTTCGTACAGAGAAGCCTCGCACCCATGCATGAACAACATACTTGGGTACCAAGTTCTGGCTTGATTTATACTGTAGCTCGAGCCCCAAAAGCAAGGACAACCAAAATGCCAGTGCCCGAAGCGGCAAAAGCCTTCAGACGGAACATAAACGGTCTGCGGAAGGATATCGGGAATGATTTAAGCGATATTGCAGCGGACTGGACCAAGGCCCAGACGAATGGTGTTGAGAAGTTTTTGCGGAAAGTCGCGGGTCTGCGGGCAGCCTTGACAACCCGCGAACGCCCCGAGACCGATAGCATACTGCTTGATATATGGTCGGGCGATGACATCGACACCGCGCTGTTGATCCTTCGCGCTTGGCTCGCGGGGCTGAGGGTGCTGGCTGACGCCGACTCCAGCGCCGCCCAGCCACCCCCAGCCGGCGCCCAGCCCTCCCCCCCGGCCGCAGCTGCATCCACGTCCACGCCTGTGCCCCCAGCTGCGCCCCCAGCCACGGCAAGTGCAGCCCCCAGCCCGGAGCTGCTGCAGCTCGCGCTCACGTGCGCGGCTGACGGCGCCGCGGCGCTGCAGCACCTGTTCGACAAGGCGGGGGCGGCGCTGCGCAGCTGCGATGACGTGGACAGCCAGTCGGAGTGGGACCTCAGCGACAAGGAGTGTGACTTTATCGACGCCTCTCGACGCGTGGCTCTGGCGCTGGTGCGGGCAGGAGCGCTGGAGCTGTGGGCGCGGGCGCTTGCAGGGCGGGCGGCCCCAGCTGAGGGCTCGGGCCAGCTGGCACTGTTGGGCGGTATGGTGCGCCTGGTCAACCATATCATTAGATGCGCGACGGCCGCAGAACAGGTAAGACGTTCGCCAACTCAGCAGCTTCACATGCCGTGTCGCGCCTGCGGCAGAGAATGCGTGGGTGGCCTGCCGCGATGATTGGCCGCGAGTGGCGCGATCCGTGCGGTAAAACGGGTGTGTGGGTGCTGCTGCCTTCCTTTTGTGGTGCATGGGTGCAGGATGTGCAAGAGCAGCGCGAGAGACAGGCAGAAGGTGACTGTGACTCTGTGCCGGCCGGAGACAACGCCAGCAGCAGTGGCAGCAGCGAGGCGTCGCTTGGTGAACTGGTGCTTCCCCGGACGCCCGACGGCCGCCACGCCGCGCTGGCTGTGGAGCTGCTGGCGGCGGTGCAGCGCAGTGCGGTGCTGGAGCACATGTCGCGGGCGGTACTGCAGCTGTCGGCGGCGGAGCGGCGGGGGCAGCGGCAAGGCCCGATGCAGCAGAACCAGCCGCAGCCGCGGGAGGCAGGGTCTAACGCAGCCGCGCGGTCGCAGCAGGGTCCGCCAGCGGCCGCGGGCGGCAGCACAGCTTCCCCCGCCGGGACAGCAGAACAGCAGCAGCCGGTGGCGGCGGCGGCGATGATGTCGCTGGTGCCCGGCATGAGTCTGCAAGAGCTGCTAGACAGCCCGCTGAACCAGCTCACAGATTGCATGCTGACGGCACTGCTCGACCAGGTGGAGTTGAGCGCTGAGGTGGTCGCCATAGACCGGGAGGAGGGCAGCAGCCCGATGCAGGTGCAGACGCGGGAGCAGCTGGGCCCCGCCTCGCAGTTTCTCATGGCGGCGCACATGGCGACACAGGTGGCGGCGGCGGAAGCGGCGGCCGAAGCACATGCCGCAGTCCTTGCCAAGTTGTCCGGCGCCGAGGCCGGGAAGCTAGGCGGCGCTGCCAGTGCCGGTGCTGGTGGTGGGGCTGGCGGCAATGGTGGTGCTGGTGGTGGTGCCGGTGCTGGTGGTGGTGCCGGTGCTGGTGGTGGTGCCGGTGCTGGTGGCGGGGCTCTCGGAGGTGCAGCTGCTCCCGGTGCCGCTGAGGCAACGGGCTCGTGTGGACCAACTGGGACCCCTGCAGCCTCAATCCCAGCTCCAGCAAGGCCACTGCCGCCGCGGGAGCGGCAGGTGCCACAGCTGTACGGGTTGGCTCTGGACCAGCTGCCGTTGCCGGTGATGCAGGACTTCGGGCAGAGCAACCTCGGCCTCAACTTGTCGATGTTGGGTGCGCGAGGTGCGAATGGCAGCCGAGTGCTTGTGCACTTTGAGTTCCTCCCGAGACCGTAGTCAGATGCGTCATGCATCTTCTGCTAGTAGTTCTATTGCTGCCCTGCACAGCAGGCGTGTCCGCTTCAGTTGCGGCACAGTGCCTGATGCAACCCTACACCGGACTGTCTAACAGGTGCCTCAATCCACTACCCGGTGTTGTACGGCGTGCACCTGCGCGGCGTGGTGATGGGCTGGCGGTGGGATCTGGCGCAGCAGCCGCAGTCGCTCCCGAGCTGTGGCGGGCAGCTGGAGGGCAGGGAGAGGCCGCCCCTACCGCAGCTGGTCAGCAACCATTCCCGGTCGGCGTTGGCGCTGCGGGCGGCGCGGGCGGCGCTGCAACGCTGGCGTGGCTTCCTGGATTTGGGGCATACCGCCTCCCCAGGACAGCAGCAATGTGGGCAAGACGAGAAGGAGGCTGCTGCTGGAGGCGAGGCAGTTGCAGCAGCTGCTGCGGCTGGTAGCTCGGCAGCGGCTGCACAGGCGCCGTCGCCGCCTAAACCCACGAAGCCACTGACCCAAAAGCAGCTGCGGCAGCAGGCAGCGTCGGCAGCAAAGCAGCAGCAGGCGGCGGCAGCTAAGGCGGCAGCGGCAGCCGCGGAGCAGCGTCGTGAGCGGCAGCGGCTGCAGGCGGCGGAAGCGGCCGCAGCTATGAAGCGTGCGGAGATGATGAAGGCTTACAAGCCCGGCGGCTTTCCGTTGGACGTTTGCAGCCCTTTGGTCTGCCGTGGCCTGTGGTACTGCCTTGAGCACCATTTCGACCGCCTGTGCCGAGCCGCGCTGCAAGACCCCGAGCGCACGGCGGCACTGGTGGATGCAGCGCTGAACGCAGAGGCATGCGGCGAGCGGCTTGCTAGGGACGACGGTGGTGCCGGCGGCGGCGTGGCGATGTCAGAGGAGTGGTGGCGGCTGGCGCTGCAGTGTGTGGGGCTCATGGCCGCGGACGCAGACCGCCTGCTGTGGTCGCCTGAGAAGATTGGCTCGGGCGTGCAGAGTGTGGAGATGCTCGTCGACATCGACTGCGAATCCGAGGACACAGACAGCGCTTGCTTCATCAGGACTACAGGTGGGCAGGCGGTCCTGGTCGGGCCCTGGGCCCCGGCGCATGCCGTGTTTGAGCTTTCACCAAGGCCTTCTTGAGAGTACTCTCTCACCCTGCGACGTTTCTTTATGTGGAGCTGTTTGCTGCCTCCTGTTGCGCCCGCCCTTGCACAGTGCTACGCGGCGCTGGCGGGGCCCTGCGCACGCAGACACGCGCCGCGGCCGCCATAACCTGCGCGGATGGCGGCTGTCACCAGACGCAAGACCAGCAGGTGCAGCTCGCCGCCGCCGCCATGGTCAACGCCCAGCGCGCCAATCTGTGCCGCGGCCTGAGCCTGGGGCTGCTGCCGGCGCTGGAGGCCCTGGCGCGGGCGGCCGCTCGCGGCCAGCCCACTGTTGAGCAGCTGGTGGCGGGCGGCCTGACCCCTCCGCCGCCGGTCTTCGCGATCCTGGCCGGCCTGACGCACTGGGAGATGATTGAGCACGTGCTGCTGGCGGCGCCGCTGCAGCAGGTGGTGCCGTTCGTGGTCAGCGCATCCAAGCTGGGGCGCCGTCTGGTTGTGGTTATGACGAGGCCGATCAAGCACGGCAGCAAGGCGCACCGCAAGGCTGCGCTGTTGGCCCTGCGCGCCACGAGTGCCCAAGTGCCGCCACTCGAGTTCCTTATGTGCTTAGGGGAGGCCAGTGACGACGGCAGTAGCTGTGGAGGCGGAGATGGCACTGACCTCTTCGGTGGCGCTGGCAGGTGCGCCGACAGCTCGGCACCGGCCGCGGCCCAACAGTGGAGGGCGCAACAGCCTGGGGCCCGCAAGCGGGAGCAGCGTGCGGAGCTGGTGTCGCTGCTGCTGGCCTCCTGGCTGCCGGGTGGCACGTCCCAGGCCATACTGGCAATGGGGCAAGCCCTGCAAAGCCGCGGCGGGGAGCCCGCGGACATATGTACCGACACCAGCACCGCGGTGCTGGAGTGGGTGCCGGTGCTGGTGCTGGCGCACCTGCTAGCACTGGAGCGCGGCGACACCAAGGCCGTGACGGAGTGGAAGGCGTTCATCGTTGTCGACCTGAATATTATTGGGCTGCTGACGTGCAGCTACCGGCCTGGCGACCTTCGGGAGCATGAGGAGCGCGCAGTCGCGTGTGCGGCGCTGGCTGTGTCTGCTGCGTTCCCGGACGTCATGAGGGGACAGGAGGGGCAGCGGCTGCGCGCCAACCTGAAGCGCCAGCTGCCTCAGCCGGTCTGCCAGTGGCTGGCGCGCGTGTGGGAGGCCGGCGAGGCGGGAGCGGGGGCGTGCGTGGAGGTGCTGGTGGGACTGCGGCGCAGTGCCGGTCACTGGGAGGAACCGGTTGGCGCCCCGGTGAAGTGGGACGTGCCGCCGCCTGACGACGTGGCGCTGCTGCCCACGCCGGCCGAGGTGCGGCGGCGGCTGGGGCTGTGCGCCTCGGGCGACTGTGTGGAGGTGGTGGGGGACAGCGAGGCGGACGTGCGGCTGACAGTGGTGTGCCGCGGCTGCCGCCAGGCCCGGTACTGCAGCGAGCGCTGCGCCAGCAAGCACCGCGAGACCTACAGCCGCCGGGGCTTCACGGCGTGCTGAGGCGGTGGGACCAGGGCTTTAGCAACTCTTGATGTGGTAGAAATTCGTTCGTACGGTGCTGCGTGTCGAGCTGCAACTTGTACTGGTACGGCGCCGGCCAACCCCTGCACTCTGCCGCAGTAGGTACAGTACGACAATGTGGCAAGGCGGGTTATCAGAGCTGTGCTACCATTTGCAATTAATAATCTTCCCTCTTGATGTGTCGAGTCGCGGGGCTTTCATATACGAGGGAACCGGTTGGGGAACCAGCAGAGAGGGAAATCGGCAGGGGAACCGGCGTGTGATGGATCCGTGGCCAGCGATCGGGCTCCCCAATCGCGCCCTAGAATTGCATGTCCTGCGGAGCACATGTTAAGCTGACGCAGTCTGCTAGATATAATGGCAGCCATGATGTCGCTAGCGTGTCCGCAGCAGCTTATTGCACGGGGCCACTTCGCCCGAGCCCGCGCGTGCTTCCAGGCCGTTAAGGTGGGGTCTAATCAACGACTTATGGCATTAAGTTATTGAAAGTGAAGGAAGATCTGCTGATCTTGGGCTTTGCGTTGACGCGAATGCAATGCTGCTTGCGCAGGTCTCCGTCTCGCGCCGGTACGCTGAACCGGGTCTGCGCTGTTGCTTTTCATCATGTCTTGCTTGTAATTGGCTAATGAATCTACCGTTTGCAGGCCGGTGGTAACCTATGCCACTGCAGCTGTCCAGGAGGCTCCCGCGGCCACAACTGCGCCCGCGAAGGGCTCTCAGGTGTGAAGAGAACCTGTAAAAGCTGTGCAGGGTTTGGGTCAGTCAGATACTGGTCGCGCGAGCGACCAAGATGCAACATCGCTTTCAGTGGGTTTGCGCTGTTGCTCGCAAGCGCTGTGTCAAGCTGTGCGTGCGCGCATACTGTTGTAGGTGCGCGTGCGCTTCGCGCCCTCGCCCACCGGCAACCTGCACGTCGGTGGTGCCCGCACGGCCCTCTTCAACTGGCTGTACGCGCGCAAGATGGGCGGCAAGTTCATCCTCCGGTAAGCACGCTGGGCACGAAGCGCATCAACCTTGACTCCCCATGGGGCGAGATGGGGCAGGAGAGGAAGGCACTGTGTTGGCATGCGCCAAGCAACATGGGTGTGCGTATGTGTGTCCACGCAAGCTGACGGCCTTCCTTCCTTGGCGCCCGGCACATCACGGGGCTGACGAGCTCTGTCCGCCCGCCTGGTGCCATGCTCGCCACGTCCTGCACCCCCACGGGTGCCGCCGCTGCCCCCGCCTCTTCTCCCTAACCGGTCCCCCGTCCCGCCCGCCCTCCCCACCTCCTCCCCCCTGGCTTCCCTCCCAGTGTGGAGGACACGGACACGGCCCGCTCCACCCGCGCCTCGGAGGAGGCCATGGTCCGCGACCTCAAGTGGCTGGGCCTGGACTGGGATGAGGGTGAGAGACTCGCGAGCAACCGCAGGGGGAGGAGGAGGAAGAGGGGTAGGGCGCGGGGGAGGAGGAGAGGTGGCGGTGACGGCGGCGGCGCAGGGGCGGCAGAGGGACGGAGGGGCATGGAAAAGAAGAGCTTGGTAGCGGGGCGCGGAAGGAGGAGTTTGAGATGGAGGGGTGTGGGAGGTATGGCGGTATAGAGGCAGCAGGAAAGAGACGAGTTCGGGCTGGGGCCTGCAGAAAGAGCGGCGAGGAGAGGGCAGGGGGCGCTGTGGCCGGAGTGGCAACCGGAGGAAGGTGCCCGCACGCTGCACCCTGCTGGCAGAGGCAGGCGGGCAGGTGGGAATGACGGGGTGGGGCAGCGGGGCGGACAGTTGGGCAGGGCGGGGTTGTGGCAGGGTCCAGGCGGCTTGGGTCGCCTGCAGGAGGTGGGGCGGGGCTGCGTGGGTGGCTCCCACGCCCACATCCACGCGACCCAGTCCCGCCCTCCCTCCAGACGTACTCATTCTACCCTTGCCCCTCTACACACGTGCATCCTCCCCCATCTCCCTTGTCAGGCCCGGACGTGGGCGGCGCGCACGGCCCGTACCGCCAGAGCGAGCGCACCGCCATCTACAAGGAGATGGCCGACAAGCTGGTGGCGGAGGGCAAGGCCTACCCCTGCTTCTGCACCGATGAGGAGCTGGAGGCGTGAGTGGCTGGAGGCCGTGGGAAGGGCGGAGACGGCGGAGGGCGCGCAAGGGGGGAAAAGCGAGGAGGATGGAGACAGACAGGGTTGGGGCCGGGCGCAACGGGCCGTGTATGCCGCAGCCCGCCACTCATGCCGCCGCTCTCCACCCGACCTCGTTATGCGGACTTCATCTTGCCCGGGGCCGCACCCAGTGACGCCTGAGCCACACACAAACACGCACGTGCACCGCGCTTACACCTGACGGCACTCGCAGCATGAAGAAGGACGCGGAGGAGAAGAAGCTGCCGCCCATCTACCGGTGAGGGGCAGGGATCGAGAGTCAGGGGTGGAGGTGAATGCGGAAGAGGCGGCACGAGGGGGCAAAGGGAGGTACCATGGAAGAGTGAGTGCCAACGAAAGGAGGGGGCCGGCTGGCTGGGGCAGAGCGCAGCCATTGTGGCAGCAGCAAGCAGTGGCCTGGATGGGGCGCAGACAGTGAAGGCGGGCTGCAAGGGCACATGCAGGGGCCGGGCGGGCAGGTGCCGCAAGCAGTGACACGCAATCATAACGGGCCGAGCCCCGGGCACCCCCGCTCACGCCGCGCCCCACCTCCTGCAACCTCACTGCCTTACACTGTCCTCCCCCGCGCTCCACTCGCCTCCTCATCCTCCGCCCCCACCGTCTTCCCCTGCAGCGGCAAGTGGGCTCGCGCCACCGCCGCCGAGGTGGAGGCCGCCAAGGCGCAGGGGCTGCCCTACTGCTACCGCTTCCGTGTGCCGTCGGTGAGCGGGCGGCCGGCAGACACGGGGGCAAGAGGGAGGGAGGGATGACGGGGTGAGGCGGGGCGGAGGAGGGCGCGGTACGGGGTACTGGACTTCAATCGAGGGGGCGTGAGGATGCCTGGGGCGTGGGGGGAGAGGGGGGAGGGTCAGGGCAAGAGGGTGTCGCATCAATGGTGGTGGCGGTGATGCGTGGGAGGGGCCGGACGACGACAGCGGCTGGCCATACGTAAGCCTGGCCTGCGCTTTTATGTGTATGCCCTGTACACCTGTGCCCCCTCCTCCTCCGCGCCGCCTCCGCTTCTCGCAAAACACCCTCTCCCATGTACACACACACACACACACACACACACACACACACACACACACACACACACACACACACACACACACACACAATCCTCGGGAACTCGGTGCTTTTCGGGAATGGGGACCATTGTCGCGTGCCACTCCGTTGTCAAGCATCGCCCACGCTCTCCTCCTCGCTCTATTGCATTGGGTTTGGTTTAGTATGGGCTGGTATCTACAACCTCCCTCCCTCCCTGCCTCTCACCCCCACAGAACCAGGAGGTGAAGATCCACGACCTCATCCGCGGCGAGGTGTCCTGGAACACCGACACGCTGGGCGACTTTGTGCTGCTGCGCTCCAACGGCATGCCCGTCTACAACTTCTGTGTGGCGGTGGACGACGCGCTCATGGGCATCACACACGTGCTGCGGTGAGAGCGGGGGGAGGAGAGAGGGGGGCGGGGGGCGAGGGGGGGGGGTGTCGCCATTCCGTTTGAAAGGGAGGGAGAGGGAGGGAGGGGCCTGGGAGGAGAGGGGAGGGGAGGGGTGGCAGAGGGGTGGGGTGCTCATGGAGGCGCGGCACCGGATGCCCATCACCTCACGCCAACCACACCTCCCACCTCCCACCTCCCTCCCGCCCTCCCTCCACAGCGCCGAGGAGCACCTGCCCAACACGCTGCGCCAGATGCTCATCTACCAGGCCCTGGGCTTCCCCGTGCCCACCTTCGGCCACGTCAGCCTCATCCTGGCGCCAGACAAGTCCAAGCTGTCCAAGCGGTGAGGCCGAGCGAGAGGGAGGGGGGGCGGGCGGTGTGGGGCGGGTGGGGAGCGGGAGCAGGCAGCGGGGTCGTAGGCGGAGGGCGAGGGCGGTGGAACCGTGTCCACCAGGACGCACCGGGACCTGAGAGCCGCATCACCAAGTTATCCGCCCACCCAGCCTCTCAGCGCAGCCCACGCCCGCCACTTCATCCGCCCGCTCCCCTGCCCCTGTCCCCCCTTGGGATACACAACCCCCCTCCAACGCAACTCTTGAGGAATATGTGAGTTACCCGCCCGCGCTCCCTCCCCCCCCCCATCTACAACCCCCACCAGCCATGGCGCCACCAGTGTGGGCGAGTTCCGCACCCAGGGCTACCTGGCGCCCGCCATGATCAACTTCCTGTCGCTGCTGGGCTGGAACGACGGCACCGAGCAGGAGATTTTCAGCGTGGAGGAGCTCACCACCAAGTTCAGCCTGGACCGAATCACCAAGTCCGCAGCCGTGTTCGACAAGGTGCGGGGCGAAGGAGGGGGGCAGGCTGAGGCTGGGAATGCGGGGCCTGGGGGCGTGGGCGGGAGCAGCGTGCTTGGTGCAGGTGTTGGTAGTCGTGCATGCATATGGTGTAACAGGTGCGTGGTGTCACATGTGTCAGGGTCACTGCCGAGACCTGCTCAGGAACAGCCCGCCAGCCGCTATCATTGCACTGCTCGCTGCCTCGCCCTGCGGCGCCCGCCACCCCTACATTCCCCCGCCACCCCCCGCCACCCCCCGCCACCCCCCTACATCCACCCCGCCACCCCCCGCCCCCCCCCCTACATCCACCCGCCACCCCCCTCACCCCCCTACATCCACCCGCCACCCCCCGCCTGCAGGTGAAGCTGGGCTGGATGAACGGGCAGCACCTGAAGCAGCTGCCGGAGGAGGAGGCGGCGGCCATGGCGGGCCAGCACCTGGTGGCGTGCGGGCTGCTGGCCAGCGCCGACAGCGCCTTCGCCAAGGCCGCAGTCAAGCTGGTCAGCAAGAGCATGGTGAGCGCCGGGAAGGTGGGGGGTGGGGCGGGAGGAGGAGCCGACACGGAGGGGAGAGAATGTAGTGAATGCACTGCGCGTGTGCATCCTTAGCTGACATGCTCGTCCCCACGTAAACACGGATCCCTGGCTGTGCCCCACCCCACCCCCACCCCACCCCAACGCACGGCCGCGCTGCACAGGAGCTGGTGACGGACGTGGAGCCCGAGGTGCGCAAGCTGCTGGCCTACCCGCTGGCGGAGACACTGGCGGCGCCCGAGGCCAAGGCCGTGATCGACGACGGCTTTGCCGAGGTGGCGGGGGCGGTGCTGGCGGCGTACGAGAGTGGCGAGCTGGCGGCGGCCATGGCGCAGGGGCACGACGGCTACAAGGTGAGGCGGGGGCGGGGAGAAGAGCGAGAAGAAAAGACGGCTACCGCGAATCGTCACCTCCCGAGCCATCGTTGGAAAGCAGTCCTAGCTGCAACTGTAACCGGACAACACCTGGTGGCCTGCCCAACCCTACCCTACGCCTAACCCCTCTCCCGTACCTCCTCTGTCGCCATGCAACACCAGGCCTGGATCAACGGCGTGGGCAAGGCCCAGAAGCGCAAGGGCAAGAAGCTGTTCATGCCGGCGCGTGTGGCCATCACCGGCCGCATGGCGGGCCCCGACGTGGGCGACCAGCTGGAGGTGCTGGGCGCGCTGGCGGGCGCGGCCGACGTGGCGGAGGCGGGCGCCTACGTGCCGCTGGCCGACCGCATGGCGCAGCTCAAGGCCTGGCTGGAGGCCAACAAGGCGTGAGGGAAGAGGCGGGGTGAAGGCGGGGTGGGGCGGGGGGAGGCGGGGTGGTGGAGGCGTGTGGAGGCGTGGTGGTGAGCCGGGGCGATAAGGCGGCGGTGCGGGAGCACATGGAGGAGGAGGCGGGAGCTGGTGGAAGAAGGGCGCGGTGTGAGAGCTGGCGTGGGGGGAGGGGGGGAGGAAGTGCAGCACGCAGGGGGGGCGGGCAGTGGTGGGGTGCAGTGCCGCACACACACGGGGGGAGGGGGTCACAGCCGGCGGAGTCGCGCAGAGAGTGTGCGGGCAGCCGGCTAGCGAGGAGGCGCAGGAGGGACGTGCTAGGTGCGGTAAGGGAAAGGCAGGGGGGCGTGTGATGTGTCGTAGGGGCCGGCAGGTGCCTTTCAAGGGGCACTAGTTGTGCGCTGGAGGAGGCAGATGATGAGAGAGTAGGGCAGGAGCACACGGGATAACGGGACCAAGTTGCTTGCACAGCGCTTAGGCCTGCACCGCTTGGAAGATGTGGCAGTTGACTCTTGACTGCGTGACGGCGGCATGATGGTTGTCACTGCTCTGCTGCCGCTCGGTGCGTTGATGTGTCGCACAATAGAGGGGTGCCTGAGCGTTAAATGACTGGATACGGGGAACGGCAAAGTGACGGCAAAGTGACCACGAGTGATCACACGAAGTGACGGCGGGTATGACCTCGCTCCCCCTCCCCCTTGAAGTTTTCAAGCTGCTGCAGTGAGCGCTGTGAGATATTATGATAGTGTTGAGTGTAACCTTAGTAGGGCAATGGACTTCTCCTGCACAGAGCTCTGGCCAATCGACACTACGACACCGTATCTCGAGGGCACACTTCGGCACCATCAGCACGTACGGTCGTCTCCATCACCCCATCGGCTGCGGTCCCTGAAACCAAAGCCGCAGCATGCTCCGGCAATGTCATATCTACGCACACTTCAATTTCATTGCTTGAGTTTGCTTGTATCTAATTGGATGCCAGACGGTCTCACGACGATTCCGTAACGCCCCTTAGTTGCTGCTCTTTATTTCAATATCTTGCAATTTCGGTAGTATGCTCGATACACCACTTGAAGTTCGCTATGCTTACTGTCTCGCGCGTTGCGCGATGTGTTTCAGCCTGTGGCGTTCGGCGGGCCTCGTAGATGATGTATTGAGGAACCCAATGTCTAGTTGTCACTAAGTGCGGGATGCCGCGAGGATGTTTCGCCGCAAAGCAAAGGGTGCCCCTCGCCTTGAAGGGCACGGCCCTTGCCCTTGCAGTCATCCTGAGCTTCTATTCACTGGCCAGTGGGGCTCCCAGTGGGATTACTTGGAGCCTAGGAGTAAGCTCTGAGTGCTCCGCTGCTCATTTTGCAGACGGCTTGAGCCAAAGGTGCGCGCTCATAACGCGTACTACGCACCATGTACGTCCAGCGCTTGCGTTGAGACTTCTTTAGGTGGTTGGGAGCATGCAAGGCGCACGGGGATCGACCCGTCCGTGTTGAGATTTCACGTGGGCGGTGCGCTTTTCGTCCACGGCTTGACAACTGGTAGTAAATTTGTCTGTCCTCCCAATCTATTAGAATCTAGGGGTGTGACTGCTGTGGGGCTGCGCGGCCGGCGACGTTAGGACTGCCTGAGAAGGGGCTGAGAAGCACGCGACGTTCGTGTGGGGTGCTCCAGCACCAGGCCGCCCGCAACCTCGGCCGCAACCTGGACAGTGCCCCACTGGCACACACAGCCCGCCAAGCCGCCCACACACCACCGGGCACACCTAGCGCACACGCGCACCCCCAACTCCTCAAGCCGCTCCCCTCTTTACCTCTGCCTCGCTGTGCGACAGGCTCTGGGGGCTGGGCAACCTGTCGGATGCGCAGGGGGTGCAGCGGGCTGTTGCCGCGGCCCTGGCGGACTGCGGCGCCGCGCCGGATCAGGTGCGTATCCCCCCGTGCGCCATGAGGGCCGGGCGCTGGGCGCACCCATGCGGCGGGGCCACGGGGGGCGGGGCGCGCTGGGTGGGCGTCAGGAGCGCCGCGGCCGCCGCATCGCGCCCACGTGCAGCATTTCCCGACCCATATCACCCGGCCCACCCACACCAATCCTTGCCTCCCTCACTGACGAACACCCAGACTCCTGGCACATACACACATACACACACGCCAAAACACACACGCCAAAACACACACGCCCCTGGCCTCCCCCTCCCCGGCGCTGGTGCCTGCAGGCGCGTGCGGCTGCTGTGCGCTGGCTGCAGCTGCCCAGCTGGGCCAACGGGCTGCTGCTGTCCTGGATCCGCACAGCCACGGAGCTGTCGCCGCCGCTGGCTGCTTACTTCCCGGTAGGGGGTGAAGGGTCGGAGGCAGGGAGGAGAACAAGCGAGGGCCCCGCAGAAACCGCACACCAATGGCATAGCTCTTCACTCACCCCGGCCCAGCTCTCACGCACGTTCTCCCGCCCCCCTCCCCCGCCGCCCACAGGATCGGCTGCCGCAGCAGCTGCCGCCCGCCGCCGCCGTGCCGGACGCCGACGCACTGCAAGCCCTGACGCACAGCACGGGCGCCGCCAACCACACAGTGATCACCTACGACGTCAGCAGTATGCCCCTGACCGCATTCCTGGCGCCCAGGGTGCGTGCGCTGGGGACTGGCGATAGTTTGGGCTGGGCGGGTGCGGAGGGGTGGGGTGGGGTGGGGTGGGGTGGGGGGCAAGGGGGGTGGGGTGGGGTGGGACCACATGCCCACACGCCCACACGCCCACGCGCCCACACGCCCACACGCCCGCACGCCCACACGCCCACACAGGCCGCCACGGGTCTGGAGTCTGCTGCCTCGGACCACGGTGCCGACTCCGTGCTGCTGGGCTTTGGCCGCGAGCCCGAGAACGCCTGCGCGCAGGCCGCCGCCGCCGCCGCCTCCGCCGCCGTCACCGGGCCGCTGCACCCGCGCACCTACCTCCTGATGCTGTACCGCGCGGAGGCGCTGGCGGCACTGCAGCAGGCGCAGGCTGAGCAGCCGCAGCAGCAGCAGCAGCAGCAGCCTGCCCCAGCTGCTGCAGCCGCCACTCCTGCTGCAGCCGCCACGCCGCCGGACGACTGGGAGGCGCTGGTGCAGCTGCTGGAGGCGCACAGCCGGGCGGCGGCGGCGGCTGCAGCGGCGGCGATGGCCGGCAGCAGCACCGGTGCCAGCAGCACCAGCAGTGGCAATGGTACTGCCGCTTACCAGCTGCCGCGCTATGGGCTGTGCATCACGACGGACGCGGGGTGTGGGCGGCTGGGCGACGTGTGGGCGGCCATAGCCGCCAGTGTCCTGCAGGTTCGAGGCACCGGGCAGGGCTACGCCTACAACCTGGCGGCGCCGCCGCCCGCCGCCGTGCCGCTCACCAACGGCACGGGCTGGCGCTACGCGGCGGACGTGCTGCGGCGGCTGCTGGCGTACAACGCGCCGGGGGAGGGACCGGAGGGAGCCGGCGGCGCGGCTTGCTGGGTAGGTGTGTGTGAAAGGTTCTGTGGCGGTCACATTACAAGGATAGGTTTAGAGCAGGTGGCTAGCGACATGTGGCTCAGGCAGACCCAAAGATGGCACACATGGCCTCCTTAGCGTACCACTGTCCAACCGGCACGCTCCACGCCGCATGCACATGAACGCGTGCACACGCAACAGGGCCTGAGCCCCTGGTTTGCCTCCGGCGACTGCCTGGTGACGCTGGAGTGGGACGCCGCGCTGCCCGAGCTCCAACACGCCGCCGTCAGCCGCCGCCCCGGCGCCGCCCTGCGAGTGGCGCCCCTGCCCGGCAGCCGCCTCGTCGCCGACCGCCGCGCCGCAGACCGCATCGTCGGCGCCGCCGCCAGCAGCAGTGAGGGCGGCAGCGAAAGCGGCGGCGGCGGGCCGGCTGCGTACGGCGGCAGTTGGCCGCTGGTCAACTGCAGCGTCCAGCTGTGCTCTGTGTCCGCCAACCATGATTTGTTGTACCTGCAAATGGACACCGTGCCGTCGGCGCTGCTGGTGCAGCCACTGAGCTCCGGCAACGCCTCGCAGGCGGCGGTCGCTGCTGCTGCTGCCGCCGCCGCGACCGGTGGCACGCCGCCCGGCGGCAACGCCACCAGCGGCAACATCGTCCAGGCGGTGTTTACGGCGCGCGAGGCGACGCTGGTCAGCCGACTGGCGGCGCGTGCGGCGGCTGCCGCAGCCGCCCAAGGAACGGCGGCGCCAACGCCTCAGGCGGCGCTCAATCGTGTCCCTTACAGCGCTGCGTGGGTGAGCATGGGTGTGGCTGGGCGCTTGTGACTGTATGTGTTGCAAGCAGGGTGCTGAACGGGTGGGTTTGCTGCATACGCCGCCCGCTGTTGCGCCCCTTGCATGCCGAGCCGGACACACTCCATCTCCTGCCAGTTCCGGCTCACATGCACCGCATCCACCACACACACAGGATGCGCCCATCGTTTTCCGCTACCTGGACCCAAGCCTGACGCCGGGCACGCTGGCTGACGTGGCGGCGCTGCAGCGGGATGTGTTGACGGCGCTGTCCGGGTTCCGGGGGTTGAGGCAGGGCTTTGCGGACGACCTGCGGCGGCGGCTGGGCTTCACGTCCCACGAGGCGGGAGATGGCCAGAACTGCAGCGGCTACGTCTGGACCGACTGGGTGGGTGGGTGGGCGCGCGAGCGCGCGGGTAGTGCTGGTTGAAGGGTGGGCTGACTCGGATGTCTGTTGGAACCTTAGGAAGTGCGACGGAAGGGTGCGTGTTGAGGGGAACGTGAGGTCTGCCTTGCATCTGCTGGTGACCTCTGCTGGATGACTGCGCCCCCTACACCGCCGCCTCCCTCACGCTGCGCCTCTCGTGCCGACTCCCTCCACCGCAGTGGATGGCGCTGCCGCCCATCACCAGTGACGGCCGCGTGGCGCCGTCAGCGGCGGCAGGAGCCGGCGGCAGCACCAGCAGCACCCAGCAGCAGCAGCAGCAGCAGCAGCAGCAGCAGGCACTGCCTGACCTTTCCGAACTGGCGGCGGCGCTAGGCTGGGCGGGCGGCGAGGGCGCGGAGGCGGACAACGGCACGGCGGCGGCGGCGTCCTATGTGCGGGCGCTGTGGCACGGCCTGCACAGCCCCAACACCGCCCCGGAGGTGCACTGGCCTGCACTGGTGAGCGCGGGCAGTGTGTGGGTAGTGTGTAGATGTGTGGTTGTTTTGGGAGGCGGTTGCAAGGGTCCAAAGTATCTGCGTTATTAGCGCCAAGAGTGTTCAACTACGCTATCGGCACGTGCAATCTGCTGCTGCTATCCCAACGACCCGACCTGTTACGCCCCATCACGTGCCCCGCAGCCCAACTGGTTCAAGTACGCTGTCAGCCAGGCGGCGCTGCTGCTACTGCCATCCGACGGTAGCAGCAACAGCAGTAGCCGCACACGGCGGCGGCTGGCGGGCGCTGCAAACGGCACCGAGCCTGCAGCCGCCGCCGCAGTGGAGGCGGCAGTGGGGCTTCTGACGCGGCTCCTCACAGATGCCAACACGGCCTTCGACCAGGGCCCCATTCGCACCACCTACGCCGCCTCAATCTCCGCCCCCGCCTGGGCCGCGCCCGCCGCCGCCGGCAGCTCCCGCGGCGGCGGCGGCGCCATTGTGGCCAGCGCCGTTGCCTCGGTCCTGGCGGCGGCGCTGGTGGCTGTGGTGGCAGCGCTGCTGAAGCTGTCGAAGCGGCGGCGGCAGCGCCACCGCGATCTGTTGGGCCGACTGGTGGCGCCGCGGCCCGGCCCCGACACCACCCTGCTGATCAGCGACGTGCAGTCCAGCACCACCCTGTGGGAGGAGCTGCCGCCCGAGGTGATGGACGCGGCACTGGCGCTGCACCACGCCACAGTGCGGCGGCTGGCGGCGCGGCACGACGGGTGGGTGGTGGTGGGGCCGCTGGTAGTGGTGCTGTGGCTGTCGGCAGCAGCTGCGAGTGACTGGTTGGGTGCTGGCCGCCTCTAGGTCTTGACATTGGGATCGCACCAATGCTGCCTCCACGTTTTGGCATGACCCTGACACAACTCTGACCCTGCTGACACGACCCTGGCACTGACACACAGCTACGAGAGCGCCACTGAGGGTGACAGCTTCATCCTGGCCTTCGCCGACCCCGCCTCCGCACTGGCCTTCGCCACCGCCTGCCAGGTGGGGGCGTGTGTGGGGCTGCTGCACTCCCTTCACACCGGCAGTAACATTCATGCCCACATTCATCCTCCCCTCACTTTGTATTCACTTTCACACACACACACACACACACACACACACACACACACACACACACACACACACACACACATCTCTGTAACATCCAGCATGCATCCAACAGCTGATGTCAGCCCCGCCACGCCCGACACAGCCACCACCCACAAAGAACCATGGCCCACCTCGCACACGCCCCCCCCCTCTCCCCGCCCCCCCCCACACACATACACACACGTGCAGGTGGCGCTGCTCCGGTGCGACTGGCCGCAGCCGCTGCTGGAGCACCCCGAGGCGGCGCCCGTGCTGGCACTGGTGGCGCCGTCAGGACCGCCGCCGCCGGCAACAGCCGCCGCCGCCACCGCCGCCCAGCAGCACAGCAGCCATCACCGGACCGCGTCCGCACACGCCCAGGCGCAGCCGCTCACCAGGCCCGCCTCCCCGCACCCCGCCGCCTTTGAGGGCTTCATGGGCGGCCGGGGGCGGCAGACGGCAAGCATGGACATGTGCCCGCCGCTCAGCGGGCGCGGCGGTAGCATGGGCCTGCGCCTGAGCCTGGCAGCCCTGGGTGGGTCCTTGGGCGGGGGTGCAGCCAGTGGCAGTGGGTATGGCAGTGGCGCCTTCCCCGGCATGCTGCTGGGGCTGCTGGGCTCACCGGGCGGCAGTACCCTGCCAGCCGCCCAGGCCGCTGCCAGCGCCGCTGTGGTCGCCCCGCTGCTGACGGCGGCGCCCATGTCGGCGTCCGTGTCCGTCAACGTGCCGGGACTTGCCGCCGCCACGGGCTCGCCGCTGCCGCTGCCGCTGGACTGCCGCGATGCCAATGGCGGAGCCCTTGCGGCGTCGTTGCCGCTTCCATCACCGCCACGTGTCGTGCTGGCGGTACCTGGGCCCGGGGTTAGCGCCGCCCGCCGGAGCGTGGGTGATGCTGGTTGTGGCGGCGGCGGCGGCGGCGGTCCTGGCGGCAGTGGCGGTGGTGACGGCACGGACGCTGGGCTGCGCTCGGCTGCCGACTCGGCAACGCAGTCCCCGTTCATTAGCCCTCTAGAGGCACTCCCGTCAGCCTCCAAGTTGATCACAGGTGCGAGCCAGCCGCACGACCCATACCGCACCTGTGGCACCCGCGCCGAGGCACCTGCAGCTGCAGCTGCAGCTGTCGCTGCTGCGGGCGGCGAGTCTGCCGCTGCCGCGGCTTCAGCAGCGGGCGGCACCGGGTTGCCGTCGGTGTGCATTACCTGCGGCGGCACCGGCGTCAACAGTCAGGTTGCCGATGATGGCGGCTGTCGCGATTGTGACGGCAGCGGCATTGTTGTTGTTGTTGGCGGCGGCGGCGGCCACCGCCCTGTGCCTGGCGTTTCCCGCCTGAGGTCCAGCACTTCTGCCGCCGCTGCGCCCGAGGCCTTGGTGGGTATGACACCGCCGGGGCCGTGCGCCGGGACCAAGGCGCCGCCGCCGCCGCCGCTGCTGCTGCCTGCTCATCAGTCGCCGTTTGGACTAGCCGCTGCCGCCGTCGCCGGCCTGATGCTCCCGGAGCGGGACGACATCTCACTGCCGTCCGGTGCGTCGCCTGATGGCACCGCCCGCACCGACCTGTGGAGCGACCACGTGCGGCAGGAGCAGCGCGCGGCACTGGCAGCAGCGGCCTCGTCCGGGGGCGGCGTGCCGGCGGCTGCAGGCGTGTCAGCATGGACGTCGGGGCGGGCGGGCGCCGCGCACACAGCTGCCATACCCGATGGAGCCTCACCCTCGCCGCCAGGAGACACCGGCGGAGGCATCGGTGGCGGCGCAGGCAGGGGCGGTGCGGGTGCTGCTAGTGCGATTGGTGCTGCTACTGGTGGTGCTGGTGTTGGGCCCTGGGGCTCTGCGGTCCTGCAGGGTGCAGTCGGCTCCTCCAGGGGCGGCGACGGCCTCGGCTCGACCAGCAGCTTCCTGGCAGGCTCGCGCATGCGCCGCTTCTTCTCCACCATCCGGTCAAGGTCGCAGTCACTGCCGCAGCAGCTCGCCGCCGCCGCGCCTGCTGCTGCTGCCAGCCCCGCTAGACAGCTGCCGTTGCCGTCGGATCCAACGGCCCTGCCCGCAGGCGGGGCGGGGCTGGCAGCAGGCGGGTCAGCCCGGGGCGTGCTCCATGTGTCGCTGCCTGGGGAGGCAGGATTCGCCGGCTCCGCCACCGGCGCTGGGCTGCTCGGCGCTGCGACCTTGTTTGGCGCAGACGGCGGCAGCAGGGGCGGCACGGCAGCTGATGCCACCGCCGCTGCCAACGGTGCAACGCCGGAGGAGCAGCCGCAGCGGCTGCAGGGGAGTCCCGGCCCCGGCGAGGCGGCTGCGGCGGCGCTGGCGGCTGAGCGCGATGCCGTGTGCAGCTTTGGCGAGGCCCTTGCGATGGCGTTCTCGCCGCTGCTGGCGGCGGCTGTGGCCGAGCCGGCGGTCAGGTCCACCGGTACAGCCGCCGCCGCAGCTCGGGTCTCCGAGAGCGGCCGGAGAAACCGCGGCGCGGCACCGCAGGCTCCGGCCTGGGCTGGCGGCGATTGGCAGGCAGAGTGGCGGGCACAGGGCTGCGGTCTGGTGAGTGTGGCATATGGGTGTGCTGCCGTGGCGCCTTTGACGCTGCATGTTGGTGTGTGCCCTGTGCCGCTCTGCCTTTGCTTGCAGACCTTCAGCGCTACCTGGGTGCAGATTGTTACTGTTGTAGGCAGGGATGTGTGCCTGCTATGCCTCCTGCAATCTGCAACCAGGCGCCGAAACGCATTTGCTGCCTTCCCCGACCGCCGCCTCTCACTCCCTGCTCCTCTCACCCCCGACCACCTCCGGCTCCTCCTCCTCCTCCTCCTACCTCCTCCTCCTCTGCCGCCTGATCTCGAAC
The DNA here is from genome assembly GCF_000002595.2 of Chlamydomonas reinhardtii. Classification (NCBI taxonomy): domain Eukaryota; kingdom Viridiplantae; phylum Chlorophyta; class Chlorophyceae; order Chlamydomonadales; family Chlamydomonadaceae; genus Chlamydomonas; species Chlamydomonas reinhardtii. The sequence goes on along the minus strand of NC_057010.1, from coordinate 216,858 downwards.
TGCCTCTTCCTGCCCGGCCTCCCCCCCCCCCGCAGTCGGTGGTGCTGGCTGACGGGCGCTGCGGCCTGGTGACGTACCGCGGCCTGCGAGTGCGCATGGGGCTGCACAGCGGGCTGGGCGAGGCGCCGGGGCACATGGCGTTCAACCGGGTGGGGTCGGCCTACAAGTACAGCGGCCCACTCGCCGACATAGCCCGGCTGGTGTCTGACGCGGCGTCGGGCGGTCTCATCACTCTGTCCGCCGCCGCCTTCCAGGTTTGGCGGCTGCGTGTGGGCTGTGGGCTGTGGGCTGTGCATGCAGGGACGTGCAGGGACGGCTGTATGCGATGTGGGGCTGGAGACATGGAGATACGTGCACTGTGCCCGTGACCTGACGTTTTGACATGCTTCCGTCATAACCCTTCCTCCTCCTTCCCTCCCCACAGAGGTTGCACCACTCCGGTGAGGACGAGGCTGGCGCGGGCAGCAGCGGCGGCGGTGGAGGCGGAGGGGCCGGGGCTGGCGCGGCCGGAAGCAACGGTGGCACGGCCCCACGTGCAGTGCGTGGCGGCGGCCGCGGTCGCCGCGGCCCTGCCGCCCCCGTGGGTCGCAGCCTGGTTGTGTACGCAGGCCACTACGACCTGCGGCGACCCGAGTCCGTACACAAAGCACCCACCGGCGTCGTCCAACCCAACACCGATCCGGCGCCGCACCTGCAGCCCCATGACGCTGGCGATGGGAGCAGCGGCAACAGGGGCAGCGGCGCCGTTGGGGGTGCTGCTGACGGCAGCGGCGACACTGCAGACGGCACTGTCACACCGCGATTGCGGCCGTCCATTGCTGACCGTGCTGTCACTGTTGCCAGCGCCAAGGCTGGGGACGGTAGTGTTGTGCCGTTGACGGAGCCGCACGGAGAGGCCCTGCTGCTGGTGTCGGTGGCGGCGGCGGCAGCGGCGGCGGCCGCCACCAACACCACCACGGGCGCCTGCACGACACGCTTTTCCCAGACCACTGCCAATACGCACGGCGGGTCTCAGCAAAGCGGCCTCACTGGCGTGTGGGCCACGGGCGGCGGCGGCGCCGCCGGCGGCGCCTTCAGCGCCCTCTTCAGTACCGTACTGCCAGATTACAGCGGCGGCCCGACCAGTGGCGGCGGCGGGAGCGATGGCGCGGGTCATGCGCTTGCGGCGGGGAAGGCGCAAACCGGCGCGACGGCGTCGCCAATTCGGGGGACGGCGGGGCTACTCCTGCCTCCGCCGCCGTCGTCTCTGGCGCTGACTCCGCGCTTGGCGGCGGCGGGGCCTGTGGCAGAGGCGCGTTTGGAAGACGGAGCTTTAGAGCAGGACGCGACGGCGGTGGCGCTGCGACAAGATCCCATCGTCGGCACCGGTATTGGCGCGGGCACCGGCATGCAGCCGCCACTGCCGATAACGATTCTGGCGTCCTCGGAGCTGGCAACTGGCGGCGAGGCCAGCCACGCGGTTGCGGCGGCGGCCGGGGCGGCGGCGGTATCCCCGCTGCCTAGCCGCAGTGCCGCCAGGGCACACCCGTCTCGCCTGCATCAGATACGAGCAGCGGCCGCGGCGGAGGTGGCGGCTGCGGCGGTGGCCGCCGCGTTTGCAGAGGAGGAAGAGGCGGCAGCGGCGGCGGACGCACCGGCGGCGACGTCCACCGCGCTCAGCCGCAGGCTGCTGCAGGCCATTGGCTACCCCGCACCGAGCCAAGCAAGCGCGGGCGGCAGCAGCCCCGCAGCGGCCGGTGTGCGTGACGGCCGCAGCAGAGGCATTCGGTCCATGGTGCGGGGCGACCGGGACAGGGACCGGGAGCGGGACGTGGCCGACCGGAGCTACAGGGCCGGCCGGATGATGCACCTGGCACGTGACCTCGGTGTGAGCACCAGCAGCAACGGCCACGTCGCAGTGGCCACAGCCGCCACCATTGCGGCCGGCGGCGGCGGCTTCCGCGGCGGCGCCGTCGCGGTCAGCTCGGCCGCTAGCTACCTTCTCATGCCGCACGCCGGAGGCGATGACGGTGACGGCGATGGGGACGAGGACAGCGATGGCTGGGAGGGCAGTGGGTACCCCGCTGTGGGTGGCAGCGGCCAGAGGACGTTTGCCCCCAGCAACATGCGCAATGGCGGCAGCAGCATGGGTACCGGCGGCGTGCCAAGCGGCAGCAGCCGCCGCCGCAGCCGTGCCGTCACCGCCGGGCAACTGAGTCTCGTGCTGCCCACCGCTGCGGCCGTCTCCACCCATGCCTCCTCCGGTGCTGCGGGCGGAAATGCGTCGGCGCCCAAAGCCGCCGAATTGCTGTTGCAGTCGTTCCCGCCGCAACCACCGCAGCCAGCGGTGGCGCAGCAGCCGTACCCGCAGCAGCAGCAGCCGTACCCGCAGCAGCAGCAGCAGCAGCAGTACCGCAGTGGTCCGCTGGCGGCGCTGGTGTCCACGTGGACGGGCCGGGGGCGCAGCGGCGGCAGGACTCACACCACCGACTCCTATGCGGTGACAGCGCCAGGGGTGGGGCCGGGGGCGGGGGCGGGCCCGCCAGCTGCATCGGGTGCCCTGTTCAGCAGCCTCCGCAGCGGCGCGCTGGGCTTCCTCCGGGGCATGGCCGCCGGCGCCGGCGCCGGCAGCAGTGGCGGCGCGAACGGCGGCGCGCACGGCCCTGACCCACACGGCCCTGACCAGCTCCAGCCCGACCCGCACAGCCCCCTGCTGTCCATGTCTCACCTGCCGGTCAGCCTCATCGCGGGCGCCGGCGATGGTGGTGATGATGATGATGGCGATGACAGTCACGATGATGAGGCGGAGGACATGAGCGCTGCCATGTTTGGTCGCGTGTCGGCGCTGGTTGGGGCGCCTGGAGGAGGCGGCGTCCTGCCGCGCCCCAGCTCCTCGCAGCACCCCTGGATTCCCGGCAACAGCAGTGCCGGACTGGCGGGCGCTGCGCCGCCCACGTCCACACGCACGCCGCTGCCCACTCCTGACCCGGCTACGGGGCAGCAGCAGCAGCAGCAGCAGCAGCAGCAGCAGCAGCAGCAGCAGCAGCAGCAGCAGCAGCAGCAACAGCCGCCGCTGCCGTCGCGCCACTCGACAGCGCCGCAGACGCGGCGCCGCCGACAACGCGACGACGCCGCAGAGCCAGCTGACGGCAGAGGCAGCGCGGGCGGTGGCGGTGGCGAGGACGGCGCCGTGGCGCTGTTTGTGGCGGTGCCGGCGGCACTTGCGTGCAGGCTTGTGCTGGCGCCGCCGCTGCGGGGCGGGCCGCAGCAGCAACTGGGCACACTGGCGGCGCCCATCGGGGTCATTACGGTGAGGGGGCGGGGCAGCAGCAGCAGCAGGGAGGGAGGAGCAGGCCATGGCCGCCAGAGCGCGATTGGGGCCGAGTCGCACTGACTGCACGGATATACAAAGCAGCGCTCATAGGAATCCAAGGGCGAAATGCCATAACCCCATCGTGTGCGGTGCTGTACACGCAGGTGGCATTCGTGAAGGTGGTGGGCGCCAGCGCGCTGCTGGCGGAGCTGCCGGAAGCCGCCGGCGCCGGCCTGGAGGCCTTCCAGCGCCTGGCGGGCGGGGAGCTGCTGGGGGCGGCGGGCGGGTACCTGGTGGAGGCGGGGGACGGGCTGGTGCTGGCGGCCTTTGGCAGCGCGGCGGCGGCGGTGCGCTGGGCGCTGCAGTGCGTGGAGCGGGTGGCGGGGCTGGTGAGTGGGGTTCGGTTGGGTTGCTTGGTTCAGGGCGGGGTGGGCTGCGGGAGTTTGTCCTGTTGGCGTGTGCTTCTGTGTGTGTGTGTGTCTGCAATGCTGCTGCTTACTGCTGCCACTGCCGCTGGGGCTGCTGCTGTCCGCTGCCGCCGCCCCCACAGGACCTCAATGAGGAGCTGCTGCAGCACGAGCTGTGCGCGGTGGGTAGTCATGTGCCTCCACCTGGTCACAGCTGTGTGGGGGGAAAGGCGAGGGGGAGGGAGGGGAGGCACTCCTTTGTGGGGACGGCATTGTCCCTACTGCAGGCGCTCTGAGGGGAGGCAGTGCTGTGCGCTAGCTGGTGCTGGGCAAGCGCGGCGTCCAAATGCCAGACACGGAACCTTCACTCCCCACCAATCCCTCACAATCTCACTGCTGCCACTGACTTGGCCTGCACGCCCCACAGGAGGAGCTAGCGGTTCACGCCGTTCCTGCCGGCGGTGCGATGTCCATCTTGGACAGCGGCAGCGGCGACGAAGGCGGCCGCAGCCGTGCTTGGGGCACCGCGGGGCGCAAGGGCGCCAAGCGGCCAAAGAAGGACCCCGGCGGTGCAGCCGTCTCGCCGCTGCCCAGCAGCCACCAGCAACGTGTGCACTCGCAGACGAGGCTGCAGCGGCCGAGCACTGTTCTGCAACAGCGCGGCCTGAGAGTCAAGGTAGGACTGCGTGACAACAGCTTGTCTGTGTGCCTTTGTCCGACAGTGAACTTTCATGCGGTTGGAAGTTGCGCGCGTAAGTTCATTCCAATGCACGCCACCCATACCAACAAAAACGCAAACTCACAAGCTCACCAACGCATACACACACACGCCCCCCCCCTAAACACACACACACACACACACACACATATGTATGTATACAGGTGGGTCTGGACCGAGGTCCCGCCAGCCACACACTGACGGAGGCGTCCGGGCGGCTGAGCTACCGCGGCAGAGTCATGAACAGGTGGGTGGGGCTGAAGCGGGTCGGGCGCGTGGCGCGAACGGCTGGGCGGCTTGCGGCTGGTGCGCATGTGTGAAGGCGCAGGGCAGTAATCCAAACAGGCAAACAAACTCACGCCGCGATGCCAGGCGTCAGCTGCCTCCCGCATTGAGCCATGTGCCACCTCCAACACAACATACCTGGATGGCACACGCACACGCAGGGCGGCTCGCATCGCCGGCATCGCCTCCGGCGGCCAGGTGCTGTGCAGCGGCGCCGTGTGGGGGTGCATGGAGGCAGCGCAGCTGGCCGCGGGCCGGGAGGACGAGTTGGCGGAGGCGGCGGAGGTGGCTGCGCGAGGGCCGGAGGGCAGCCGCTCGGCGCGCGCGGGTGTTGCCCAGCGCCGCGGGCGGCAGGTGCTGGGCCTGCCACTTGGCCTGATGGCGCTCAAGGGCGTGTCGCAGCCTGTGCAGGTGGTGCGCTGCGTGTGGCAGCCGCCGGCCCTTGAGCAGCAGCAGCAGGAGGCGGCGGACACAACGGAAGAGGGGGAAGAGGAGGAAGAGGAGGTGGGGCCTCGACCGCAGCTGCGGCAGCGGTGGCAGGCTTTGGCACGAGAGGACGCCACTGGCGAAAGGGAAGAGGGTGGCAGTGTGTTGGGTTCGGGCCTGGGGCTGGGGTTGGGCCTGAGGCTGCGGCCGTAGAAGGCTGCGCGGGCGCAGACACTCATTCGTGTGGTCAGGTTTGCAGAATGCTATGATTTGTCCCGGGAGCACCAGCAGCAGCAGCAGCAGCAGGGGGTCGGGTGATGATGTGGGGCGCGGTGTATGGAGGTGGCATCCCGTATGTTTAGCTGGGCGCTTTACACCACGAAGCCAATCAAGCCCACTTGATTTTGTGTCGTGAGAGCCGCCTCACCCCGGTTAGCGCGCGTGTTTGAGTGCTGTGCCGCAATGCTTAGCCGCAGTAGGGTGTTAGGTCCTACAGTGACCGAGGAGTGTCGTGACGTGTGTGATGTGATGCGGCGCGGCGTGGTGACGTGCTCTGATGCGCAGCGGTGAAGGGGAGCTAAACGTCCGTGCGCCTGTGTTGCTTGGGGTTGTGTTGGGCTTGTCATGCAGTGTTCAACACTGCAAGAGCCGTCACGGCAAGCATGAGCGTGCTACACTGCTCCTACGCATGAGCATGACCGCATCGTCAAGTCAACGCAAGCATGCGAAGTATGCCGGTGGAGTGTGCACGTGCACTGTATACGAGCTGGAAAGCACGTAAATGCGTGGAAGTGTCCTAACTGTTTTTTGTTTGCGGCTAATGATTTTGCGAGTCTTCCACCCAAGTGTGGCGGCGGATAGATGGGATGCATGTCTGTGGGGGCGGCGGCGGATGCAATGCTGTTTCCAAGAAAATGGGCAGCATCTGTACGTCAAATTCATGAATTTGCAAGCAGGGGACATTCATCACGCCCTGACTGGCTGAACGTCGTCATTATTCATGCTTCGGGGACACCAACTTCCGCGTGTAAGACCTGGGAGCTAGTGTTCGGGGGGCGGTGACGCGACGATGCGGCGGATGGATGGCTGGATGTTTGCGGCGGCAGGTGGCTGCTGTAATTCATCTAGCGACACGCACACAGGTGTACCTGCCCCCGCCACGGCCCTGCTGCGTCACTCCGCAAATACAAGCGGTAGACATGCGCACAGCTCAATCCAACCAGCGAAACGTTCCGCGACAAGTGACATGTTGATTATGATAACTGAATTAATACAAATATTGATTATGCTGCGCGCGGCGTCGCGAAGGCATATGTAACGGTCTAACTTCAACTTCTAGAAGGTCTCCGCCCGAAGCGATCGATGCACTTGGTCCTAATGAAAATACATAGAGATGGGTACTATATACGGTAATGTACTGCCCAGGACAGGTGCAAGGGCAGTGCGAGAAAGCCCTCGGCAATCACGAAGATTTGCATTGCCGCAAGCTGGGAAATTGTCGCTGCCACATGCATTAAAGACATTGTCTCACAGCCATCGCGACCCTCTATACAGCAGCGCACCTCTCTTGCGAAAGTCAGGCTCTCGAGTCGCAATTCTTCGCACGATGCTTGCGTGTTTCCCCCAACGGAGCCGCGCCCCTGTGCGCAGCTCGTGTTGTAAACACCTCTTGTCTAGGGCTGCCATATGGCCTCCTCGCGCAGTTTGGGCGGGACGAGCGACCGCTTGCACGGCCGTCGCTGCCCGGACGTCGTCCCCACAAGTTCTATGCAAGCGGCCCTCCCTCTACAACAATCAAGTAACAGTGGTCGAGGTAAACAAGTATCAGGACTTACTGGTTGCAATAGCATTGGATAGGGTTGCCCACGAGCTCTGCAACCTAAGCTACTGGTGAGACCAGCCCGCGCGCTCTGCCGCGCGCTGCACCGCAGGTGGGGCCTGACGCCGCGAATGACGAGTTTGCTGCATGGGCGGGCGCCCGTGTGCTATTGCTGGACGACACAGGTAGGCGCCGGACGGCTCCACAGCGGGGTGAGCTTTGTTGCGGGCGGGGGCGCCAGGGTGTTGCGGTGATGGATGGCCAACACATGCGCAACTGTCCGTGGACTCGCGAGCGAGGTCACTTCTCGCGACAGCTGATTTGGAGTTCCGGACTTGCCGCCTGTTTGCGCTCAGCAGGTTCTGCCACATACTGACATGTGGCAGTCGCGGGCTGCGCATTTGGCTTGTGACGCCTAAAACCTCACCTGCCGTAAACAACTATAGTTGTTCGGCACGTCACGCTTGTTTGTCTCAGCCACGCCGTCCCTCCCTCACGTACCTAATCTGGTGACACAGGCAACCTGCACAGCGTGTACCGGCCGCACACGGAGCTTACAGGTGGACTGTGGGTGAGTCTTGCCCGCTGCTCAGGCGGGTGTACGGGGCAGCTGCCGCCAACGGTAGGCAGCAAGCGACCATTGCTAAAGATGCGCTGGAGGCGCAGGTGGCGAGGGCGGGGCCAGGCGGAGCACGTCCAGCAGCATGTGTTAAAGAGCACATGCAGGAAAACACAGCGCAAAGGCAGTGCAGCATGTGTGTGTTTATCTGTTTGCGGGTACCGTATGCGGCAGGTAGGGGCAGTCCTGTGTTGCAGTGCCTGGGTCACCGCCGCCACCGTCTGACACACACGCACACGCGTCTGATCATGCCTGCTCTCCCTCACCCCCTCCACGTCCCGTCCCACCACGTCCCACCCCACCGCGGCCTGCCGCGCCCCACCCTCCCCCTGCCGCCCCGCCTCAGGACGTGATGGCAGGCCTGCCCAGCCTGGTGCCGCCCGGCCCCATCGCCATGCTGGGGCTGGGTGCGGGCAGTGTGCCGCGCATCATCGCCGCACACTACCCCACCCGAGCTGCAGGAGCAGGGGCATGGAGTGCAGCAGGTGGCGGCTATGTGGTGCATGGCTGGTGCGTGTGGGCGTGTGTGGGCGTGTGTGTGTGTGTGTGTGTGTGTGTGTGTGTGTGAATGTGTGCGCACCTGCCTGTATCGGTGTACGCACACGCACACGCACACACGCCCGTCCCCTCACCCCCCCCCCCACCCGCCCTGCGCCGCAGGGAGTTGGACCCGGAGGTGGTGGCGGCGGCGCGGCGGCACCTGGGCATGTCGCAGCTGGAGGCGGCGGGGCAGCTGGTGAGGCGCGGGGGGAGGGCGGCGTACGGCTGCTGCTGGTGGATTATTGCCCCCCGGTGGCGCCCCAGCCACCAGCCATCTGTCACCTACCGGCGCAGAATATAGCATCACGCCAGGCGCCGACTCAGCAAACACCATGGACCCGCCTGTCCTCCCCGCCCCCCTGCACGCACCCGTACGTGTCGTCCCGCCAGGTGGTTCACGTGGGTGACGCGCTGTCGCCGGCGGCGGCGGTGCCGGGCGGCTTCAGCGGCATTGTGGTGGACCTGTTCGGCGGCGGCAGGCTCCTGCCACAGCTCACAAAGGTATGAGCGTGTGCGCGTGTGTGTTAGGAAACACGTGCGTGTGCATGTGCGTGTGCGTGTGTGTGTGTGTGTGTGTGTGTGTGTGCATGTAAGTGTGCCTGTGCCTGTGCGCGTATGCATGCATGCGTGTGTGCGTGTGACACAGTCACCGAAACAAACACACGGTAACCAACCGCGCGTGCTCGCGGGCGCGTTGCAGCCTTCCCTTTTGCTCTCTAGCCCGCATACCGTAACATACAAACGCGCCGCCCTGCTGCCGCAGCGTGCCGCATGGGAGGACATCCGCAGCCGCCTGTCGGACGGCGGCGCCGGCAGCTCCACCCCCAGTGGCAGCGGCAGCGGCTGCTGCTGCCGCCTGCTGGCCAACCTGGGCCAGAGCCCGCCCACCACCCCCGGCCAGGCGGGGCGCTGGCAGCCCGAGGCCTACACCACACTGAGGGCGTACGAGGCGCTGGAGGCGGCCTTTGAGGGTGAGAGCGCGCGAGACTGCTGTGTGCCGCCAGGTGGCAGCGCCCGGCGGCGCGTGGGGAACTGGCGGGCTGTGGTCGAGGGATTGCTTTGCAAGTGCTTACTTACCACCTCCATGACCTCCTGCCCCAAACCTCTGCCGGCCCTTTCCCCTGCTCGCGAGTGTCCAGGCGAGGTGTCGCTCATGACAGTGGGCGGCAACACCCTGGCGCTGACGGGGCCGCTGCCGTCACCGGAGGAGTGGCCGGGGCGGCTGCCGGCGGCCCTGAGGGAGCAGCTGCTGTTTGGTCTGGACGGCTGTGCTGCGGGCGGTGCAGGGGGCGGGGGGCCGCAGGGCGGCTGCTGGGCCCGAGACGTGTACCCGCTGCAGCGGGTGGTGGTGGACCTGTCGCTGTGGTGAGGCGGGCGGGCGGGGCCCATCGTCACCCAGCAGCCTGCGAGTGTCTGAGGCTGCGCACCGGTGTGTGTGTGTGTGTGTGTGTGTGTGTGTGTGTGTGTGTGTGTGTGTGTGTGTGTGTGTGTGTGTGTGTGTGTGTGTGTGTGTGTGTGTGTCCTTTTTGGATGAGTACGGTGCCACTGAAAAGACTTTCGTGAATTTGGATCATGATAAGACTCGCTCGCTGAGAATTGGTACTCTCGTAAAGAACATACAGCAACATGTACTTTATGTGCTTCTCTCCTGACCAGCCAGCTGCTGTGTGATCAGTCGGTGGTGTGGAAGCTGTCCTGGTTGACCGCGTGTCCCGTCTGGCGGCTGGGTGGGGGACTGGGGGTACCGTATTGTGTGCAGTAGCGTCAAGCGGGGTACGTGGGATGTGAGCTGTGGGCACTGCGACTCGAAGCCAACAAGGGTGCGTAAGTTTGCGTGGCAATGCATCACAAGGAATACAAGCACAGAACGGCGGTATGCCTACTTGCCCTCCGTTGTCAGAAACCTATGCCGCAACATGGGCCTGCCTCTCGCACACCTCTCCCCGCAACAACAATTCTCTTTACTTTCTTCACGAGATAAACCGCACTGTGCAGCTGCCGCTACACACCGTTCCTTACGCGGCCGGCCGGTCGATGCTGCCCGCAGCGGGCGTGTGGGATACGAAGTCACGACATTGTCCCTGACTACTTGGGCACACGCGAATCACAGGATTCCGGCCCAACAACATGTGCACGACTACTGCAGCTCCATCCTAACCAGCGAATCGAGGCCCAGCATGCATGATCACAACACACCGCGCTCACTCGTACAAATTCCTTTCCACACGCCCACACGCTCTCCTGCCCTTCGCCTCATTGGCTGCCGCTGGCAGCTGCCGCCGCCGCCGCCACTGCCTCCACCGCCGCTGCCTCCGCCGGCGCCGGGTCGCCCGTGAGGTGGTGCACCCAGCGCTCCAGCACCTGGGGGTGGGGGGGGGTGGCGGGGTGGCGGGGGCGATGGGGTGGTGGTGGTGGGGGGGCGGGGGCGGGGGCGGGGGCGGTGGGGGCGGTGGGGGCGGTGGGGGCGGTGGGGGCGGGGGGCAGGGGGCGGCAGCCCGGGAGCAGTATTTGTGCCGGGGTGGGGAAGGCAGCACCGGAGCAGGCGCGGGGGGAGGCACGGAAGCCATGGCCATGCCCTCAGGCCAACATGAGCGCATCAGGCACAGCGCCGGTGTGACCCCCTGACCCCCTGACCATGACTCCCGCTTCCCGCCATGCCTGTCTGTTCCGGATCCTAGCCCATACAGGTACACCCGTGCCCTCTCCGCACCGCACCCAGGGTCCCCCATCCTGACACCCGGCCGGGGCCCCCTGCAGCACCGCAGCCCCGCCGCCCCGCGGCCCCGCCGCACCACCGCACCACCGCACCACTGCACCACCCACCTCGTCGGATCCGTACCAGGGCCCGAAGAAGGGGAGCTTCTCGCCCAGTGGGGAGTGGAACACGCCCTCCAGGTCCACCTGGGGCGTGTGTGTATATATGCGTGCGTGTGTGTTTGGTGCGTATGTGTGTATAAGGGAAACGACGAGCGCGCATGTGTGTACGAGAAGCAGGAGAAATGGGCGAGAAGAGTGCGCATACCGGGGAACAGCACGCCAGGACTTGGTGCACACTACCCAGGTGCGGGTGCGGGCACCGGGGCATTGGCGACACAGCCCTCCTTACCACGCCCACACGCCCACCCGCTCACACGCCCACCCGCCCCCTCACCTGCAGCGCCCCCTCCAGGTGCGCGGCGGGCTGCGGCACGATGAAGTCGCCCCACACCTGGGCGCTGCCGCACACCTGCTGGTAGCCCGCCCCCGCGAACTTGGCCAGCAGCCCGCCCGCCTCGCTGCCCGGGCCGGACAGGGGCACGCCGCGGACGAACTTGCCGCAGATGGTCACGTAGGCCAGCTGCGTGTGTGTGTGTGGGAGTGCGTGCGCGGATGCGGGGTTGGGGTTGAGACTGCGGTTGGGATGGGAATCGGGATTGGGATTGGGGCGCAGGTGCACATGGCCGCAGGTTTCCACGAGCGCTGGACTGCACAGCCCCGTGGGCCCAGCCATAACGCGCCGCACGCGCCCCTGCAACCCCGCCTTCTGCCCCTCCCTCGCTCCTCCTGCCCCACCCCCTCTCCTCCCCTCTTCTCCCCTCTTCTGCCCTCCTGCTCGCTGCTACACCCCCGCCCCGGTTCGGTTTAGTTTGGGCTGGTATTTACACCAACCCCCCCCCCCCGCCCCCTGCCTCGCCGTCTCCTACCTCCTCATGCTTGCACCCGAACCCCCCCTTCCACCACAACCTGGAAGCCACTCCCTGCTCCGTGCGTGGCTACCCCCTCCCCCCCCAACTCCTCCCCCCCTTGGCCTCCTGCCGCACCTCGCTGTGGTGTGCGCCCGGGCAGGCGTCGCTCACGAAGTTGAGGATGCCGCGGGTCTGGTCCACCACACCCGCCGCGCCGGCGGGCGGCGCGCGGTGCGGGCTGCCCAGCGACACGAAGCGGTCCACGCCGGCCGTGCCCCAGTCCAGCAGGTACACACGGCCCAGCCAGCCACCGGCCTACCGGGTGAGGTGGGGTCCCAGTGAACGGGTGGGGAGGGGTCGGGGGGAGGAACGGGGTAAGCCAGGTGGAGTCGGGGCGGTGGCAGCAAGAAAGACAAAAGTGGCGGGTGCCCTTGTGGGGGACTGCGGCGGCAGCGAGGGTGCCGTGGGAACGGCCTGGCCACGAGACTGGCGCGGGCTCGGGTGCGGTTCGTGGGGGATGAGTCGCCCACACCTCCTACACCCCCGGACAGCACCCGGCCCCTCCACCCTCTCGCGCCGCCTCCCGCCCGCCCCACCCCGAGCATGCGACTGCGCCCGCTGCCCGCTGCCTGTCCCCACCGAGTGTGTGAGCATGGTGATGGGCGCGCCGCCCGCCTCCTGGTCCAGCCGCCGCTTCAGGCGCTGCATGGACGCGTCAACGTAGGCCAGGTACCTGCACGGGTGGGGGCGTGCACGTAAGTCTGTGCTAGGGAAACTAAAAAGCGCAAGAGCGCACGCCAATGCAGTCTGTATGCGTGTGTCCGTGTTTGAAAATGTGTTGGCACGTGCACACGTCACGCGGCCCACGTAGCAACAGCGGCACACGAATCAGGCGCCAGGAGTGCCCGGCTGCAGCTCAGGCCCCCCCCCCTCCGCACTACCGCACTACCGCACTACCGGCCCCGGCCCGCCCCTGCCCGCCCCGGCCCCCGGCCCGCACCAGTCCACCGCCGGCCGCGGCTTGAGTGTGCCCTTCCACCAGTTGACGTCCGTCAGCGCCGCCGCGTTGCGACCCCAGTCCGGCCGCGTCACCTGCGGCCAGGCGGCGGCCAGGCAGCGAGAGGAATTTGGGGCGGCGCGGCAGGGTGCGGGGTGCGGGGTGAGACGGCGCGGCGATGTGGCCCGCACACGTGGACGCCACCACCACCACCACCCCTCGGGCTGTCCACGCCGCGATACCGTACTAGGGACCAGCAGGGTTCTTCCGCCCCACGGACACGCTCACGAGGTCATTCGCCCCAACCTGGTCCCCCAACCACACAAGACACCAGGCCGCCACCACGGACAGGCAGCAGCCGTGCACCCTCCTCGCCCCACACTCGCCATCCCCACCCCACCACCACCTGCACACCTCAGTCTAGCGCCAGCCCTTGAAACTCCCACAGCACGTAGCTCCACGCGCACACGCGCACACCCTGCCGCTGTCGACCCCCACCGCCCACACCCCCTGACCCACCTGCGCCACCTCCACCGCCATCCCCCGCGCCTCCAGCTTCGCGGCCAGGGGGCCGTAGTCGGCCGCGTTGTTGCCCAGGCCCGGCAGTAGCAGCACGCCACGACGGGGGCTGCAGGCAGGGGCCGTTGGGGTGTGTTCTGAGCTGCGGCGGGTGTGTTCTGGGGGCGCGACAGACTCAGACAGTTATTAGGGCGGGCGGGGGAGGGGATGCAGTGCGGTACTTTGTGCGAGCGAGGCTGGGGGATGGGGTCGTGCGGGGGCAGGGTTGCGAGCGCCAGCACCACCCACGCACGAGCGGACAAAAATGCCGCACTGCAGACTGAACACCCAAATCTGTCCACTCGAGTCCACTGCTAACCTGGGCTTGGAGTCACCCACTGTCGCACTCGCGCGGGCCATAACGCCTGCGATGCAAAATTTGCGACGTGTTTGTGTGTGGAAATCCCCACCTGACCGCGATGGTCTGTCCATGTGCCAGGCAAACCAAGAACAAGTTTACAGTGTTTAAGCGCTTACAGCGACGGCCAGCGCGCGCAACTATCCGCGCTCCGCTGCCCTGAAGCCCCTGTTGCCGCTGTGTTAATAGCATCTTTAAGCGCTGGATGTAACGAGTAGTGTACTGCAGGAATGACTATTCAGAGTCGCTTGGTGCGGATTTGTTCGGTCGGCAAACAGCTCAAGTCGCTTCAACGCAGACAGATAGAGGTGATGCCTGCAACATAGGTAAGCTGATTACTGCGTAATGCACAGAGACGCAGAAACTCTAAAATAACTGTTCCCGATTGAATCGTGCTCCGTGCACGCCGGCATTGCCCCTCCCCAGTCCCCAACCAAGTGAACTCGTGCCCTTCTCCGAAAGCATGAGCCTTCCGCCCCACAAACCAGGGCGGACAGGTATGGGGCTGCCAGGAAACGCCGCTCTACCTCACGACCAGAGCGTCACCTGTGACATCAATTAAATTCTGCAACTCACTGTAGGCTGCACTGTGCAGCGCGCCAAACGTGCGCCTATCCTGCGTCTGTGTCCATGTAACGCCCTCAGCCGCGCTGAAGTCAATCGCTACCTCCCACAGCAAGCACCCAACCACTGCGCCTCCCAAGACCCCTCCCTCAACGCCGTGCCGCCCACAGGTTGGTGCCGCCGGGGGCGCCGCTGCTGGCACTCGGGGTGCCGAAGCCGCCGGCGCCGCCACCACCCGCAGCAGCCCCGCCGCCGAACGCGCCAAAGCCGCCACCGCTGGCCGCTGCCCCGCCGAAGCCGCCCGCCGCCGCCGCCGGCTGCTGCGCTGCCGCACCAAAGCCGCCAAAGCCACCGCCCTGGCCGGCAAACGCGGCGAAGCCGCCACCTGCGGGCGCAGGTGGCGCGGGGGCAGCGGGGGTGGCAGCGCCGCCAAAGGCGCCAAAGCCGCTTGCGCCTGCGGCGCCCGCTGCCGCCGCCGCCTGCTGCGCGAAGCCGGTGAAGGGATTGGACGGCGCCGCTGCGCCTGCACACCGGGGTCAGGCACACATGCGGGCAGGCACAGTCGGTTCAAGATCTTCGGGTAAGAGAGGTAACAGTGTGTGTATGGCAGGGCGGGCTAGGCGCGCCCTTCCCGGCAAGCTGCCAGCGCACTTACCAAAGCCAGACGACTGCCCAAACCCGGAGGAGCTGCCGAAGGGCGCGGCGGGCGCGGCTGGAGGCACGGGTGCAGGCGAGCCGAAGGCCGAGGGCGCACCAAACGCGTTTGAGCCGAACGCGGACCCGCCAGTCGCTGGTGGCGCGGGCGCAGGGCTGCTGGGTGCGGCGCCGAAGGGCGAGCCACCGCCGCCGCCCAGGGGAGACGGCGAGCCGAAGGGCGCTGCGGGCGCGGCCGCCGCGGGCGCGGCGGGGCTGCCGAAGGCGGGTGCGGCGCCAAAGGAGGAGAAGACGCCCTGCTGCACAGCAGGCATGGCGGCGTTGGACTGGATGCCGCCGGCGGTGCCGAAGGGGCCGGTGCCGCCGCCGCCAAAGCCCGACGGCGCCGCCGGGGCGGCAGGACTGGCGGCGGCGGGCGCGGCGGGCGCGCCGAAACTACCGAAGATGGAGCCGCCGGCAGCCGGCGCGGCGGGCGCCGCGGGGGAGGAGCTGAAGGCGCCGAAGCCGGAGGCGCCTGCGGTGGAGGCACTGGCGGCGGCGGCGCTGGCGAAGGAGCCGAAGGGCGAGGAGGCGGCGCCGGTGGCGGGGGCAGTGGGCGCACTGCCGCCCAGAGCACCTGTGGCAGTGGTGGCAGTGGTGGCGACAAGAGGTATAAGGACACGACACCGCATTCCGGACGCAACCCGTCCATCCCATGTCCGTTACGCCGACACCGCTACTGCGTACTGGTTGATCCTACTCACCGAAGCTGCCAAATGGCGATGTCGCGGCACCGGTGCTCGCAGCACCGGCGGTGCCAGCCCCCGACGCCGGCGCACTGCTGCCCAGACCGAACCCACTGAACAAGCCAGCCGCCGCCGCCCCCGCGTTGGAGCTACCTGCTGCAGCGGACGAGCTGACGGCCGCGGCGGCAGGGGCCCCGAACAGGCTGGTCGTGCCGAAGCCGCTGCTGCTGGGGGCAGTGGTGGTGGTAGTGGTGGTGGGTGCCGCGGCCGCAGGGGCCGAGGCAGCGCCGGAGGCTGACGCGGCCGCCGAGGTGCCAGCGCCACCCGCCACCTGCTGCTGCAGCTGCGATGCCTGCGCGAACATGGACAGCGATGGGACAGGCGGCTGCCCGCCGCTGGCCGCCGCAGCCGCCGGCTTGGCAGCGCCAGCCGCGTCGCCGCCACTTGTGGGTGCCGAGGCGGCTGCCGAGCTTGCCGCCGCCGCGCCAGTCGCCGCACTGGGCGCAGCGCCGAACAGGCCGCCGCCGCCGCCGCCGCCGGTTCCGGCAGCGGCACCGAAGCTGCCAAACAGCCCGCCGCCGCCGCTGCCAGCAGCAGCGGGAGCGGCAGCGCTGTCTGACGCCGCGGCGGAGCTGGCGGTGACGGGCGCCGGCGAGCCGAAGCTCAGCGCGCCGAAGTTGAGGCCGCCACCGGCAACAGGCGCAGGGGAGCCGAACAGCGAGGTGCCTCCGGCGGCCGTGGACGACGAGCCGAACAGCGACGGCGAGGAGGAGGCAGCGGCGCCGGCGCCGAAGCCAAAGCCAAAGCCGGCAGAGCCCGTGGTGCTGGGGGCTGCCGCCGCCGCCGCAGATGCTGCCGCGCTGCCTGCCGCCGCGGCGGTGCCGGCGCTTGTGCCGGTCGCGCCCGCACCCGCACCTGTGCCCGTGCCTGCAGGTGCCGCGGCCTTCTGCTGGTCCAGCCGGGCCTGCGCGGCGGCGGCGGCCCGCATGGCCTCGGCGCTGGGCACCGGCGGCTGCGCGGCTGCGGGCGGCTTGGCGGCTGCGGGCGGCCTGCTGGTGGCGGTGCTGCCGGCGCTGGAGCCGGAGTCGGTGGGGCGGGCGCCGGGCGGGGCCTGCGGGCGGCGGAGGTGCGGGCATGTGCGTATGAGTGCGAGGTGATGAGTTGCTGATGGGCCGTCGCATGCTGGTGCTTGATATGCGAGAGCCGTATGCAGGTAGAAGCCCCGACGAAGGACCTCGTCCAAGCCACCGTCCCCTGCTGTCGCCTGCCACAACTTGCCCTCCCCGCGAATGCCCTCCCACACCCACCTGGCCGCCTGCCGTGACCTTCTGATGCAGCTGCGCCGCCTGCGCGAACAGAGCCATGGACGGCACAGGCGGCTGACCGCCCGCGGCGGCGGCCGGCGGCTTGGCGGCCGCAGGCGCGGCTCCGGCTGCCGCGGGAGGTTTGCCGCTGACTTGCGCCAACAGCTTGTTGGCGGCTTGGAGCTGTGGAGGGTGGGGCGGGGGAGGAGGGAGGTGGAGGGGTCGGATGAAGACGATGTCTAGAGCGAGAGTCAGCCGAGCGGGCAGGCGGATTGGGGAACAGCAGGCATGGTCAAGCATGGTAGCGCGGTACCCAGCAGCCTTGCTCCACTGCCCGCCGCCCCAGTAGGATTGCATGACCCGCCACAGCGTCAGATCAGGTCGAATCAGGTCGGGTCGGGCCGGGAAGCGTACCTGCGCCATGGACGGCACCGGCGGTTGACCACCCGCCGCCGCAGCCGGCTTGGGCTTGGCGGCAGCAGGCGCGGCCGCGGCCGGGGCTGGGGCCGCGGGCTTGGCGGTGAGCGACGGCGTGGGCGGCGCCGCGCCGGCGGCCGGGGCTGTGGTTCCAAAGCCGCTGCTGCTGAAGTTGAAGGCGGGCGGGGCTGCCGCCGCGGGCTTGGGCGGCTCCAGGCTGCGCGTTGCAGGGCAGTTACACGCACATGATGTCAGGACAAAGACCAGTCAATTGCGTCTACTTCAGTAACAAGTCGCCCTCTGATGACCGTATGTGGCTACTACACACAGACCGCCTGATGACCCTTAGCAGCCCCCCTCCGTCCAGCTGCCCACATCGCCGTCCCTCCACACACCCCATCGGTCTCACTTGATCATCTGGGTGGGCCGGACCTGTGCGCGCGGCGGCGACGCCGGCTCGCCCGCGCCGCCCGGCAGCGCACTGCCCGCCGCCACCGCCGCGTCCAGCAGCTGCAGCAGGCCCGAGCCGGGCGGCGGCGGCGCGGCGGCGGGCGGCGGCCGGGCGGCGCTGGTCACACGCACCTTGCCGCCGGGGCGAGCAAGCGCCTGCGTGCGGAGGGACACGGGCTTGCTGAGTTGACTAATGAGCACTCCGCATCAATAGCAACGCACGCAACATGTGTTCGCTGCTGGCAGGCGGAGCCGTCACGCATGCAAGGTCGCCACAAGCCGTCACAGCCAATGCATCTGCAGGCGCACCTGCAGCCGCGGCAGCACGGCGTCAATGGCCGCCAGCTGCGGCGACGCCACGGGCGGCTGCGGCTGCGTCGGGCTGGGCGGCGTGGCGCCGGCGCCCAGCAGCGGAGAGCGCCGGCGGCCCTCCGACTTGGGCGTGTGCCACGTCAGCAGGCCGTTGACGCCGTTGGCAGCCACGCCGTTGGCGCCGTCGGCGGCGCCGCCGGGCGTGCCCTTGCCCACCGGCGTGGCGGCGCCGTCGGCTGCGCTGCTGCCGTCGGTGATGGCGGCGGGCCTGGCGCCACCGCCACCAGTGGAAGCGCCGCCGCCCTTGCACCAGTCGGCCAGGGCCGTGATGGGGCCGTGCGGGTCCTGCGTGCGAGATCACAGCGGGGAAGGAACACGCAGGACTGGGTGTGTGTGCGGTGCTGTGCAATGCTCGCGGTACTGCCTTTCGTATGTGTTACTGGCTGGTGCGTGAGTGTGCCGGGGGCCGGCAGCAGTGCGGGCCATTGCGGGCCATTGCGGGCCATCAGGGCACGACACATGACACGCGTGCAGACACACACCTGCCGCAAACCGTTGGACGCATGCATGGCACGGGGCAGTGTGGGTGTCCGTCCCTGGCACTCCAAGGACACCAGGTGACATGGCATGGCTGTGTCGCCTGCGGCGCGCTGGCACCTCACCTCACCCGCCTCAACCACACACACACACACACACACACACACACACACACACACACGCCTCTGCCCACCTCCCCACCACCACGCGGCCACCCGACCCCGCGCCTCACCCTCATGGCGCCCACCGGCAGCGCGCCCGCCTCCTCCAGCCGCGCCGCCAGCACCAGGATGCGGCCGGCGGCAGTGGACAGCGCCGAGCCTGAGGAGAGGGGGCGTGTGGCGGCGAGGGGTGGGTGGGCGGCGAATGTTGAGAATGCGCCTGTCCAGCGAATCCCCGCCAGGTGCGCTGCACATAGCAATGCCGCATGCGCCCGCCTACCACAAATGGCGCTGTTGCAGCCACCCTCCCCCACCCACCCGCCAGCACACCCACCCACCCACCCACCCACCCACCCGCCAGCATACACACCCACCCGATGACGCCAGTGTGTTGTAGAGCACGCTGGTGGACAGGCGCACAGAGCCGCCCGACTTGCCGCCTGCGTGAACCGGGGCGTGCAGGTGTGGTCGGGTGTGTGGGTGCCGCGACAGAGGTGCGTGTGTGAGGCACATGGCTGGCAGCAGGCGGACCGAGGAGCGAGCGGCCAGCGTAAGGGGCCAGGGCGCAGCCCACCCAGAGCGGACCAGCCGAGTTCTGTGCGCAGCCGCCAACACCGGACCCCTGCTGCCGTGTGCCAACCACACGCACCCTGCACCCCCTGTGGCCGCCGTCGGTCATCAACACGCGCACCCCTCCTCGCTGTCTACTTCGCTACACTTCTCTGTACCAATCCTTGCAACCAACCCCACCCATCCCACACACACACCTGCTCCGGGGCCGTCCCACGAGTCCAGCACGTCCTCCAGCTCGCCCAGGCAGCTGCCCAGAGCCTGTGTGTGCGTGTGTGTGTGTGTGTGTGTGTGTGTGTGTGTGTTAAAGAGCACAAGGAAAACGTTGCGCAAAGACAGTGTATGCGATGCAGCAAAGCGACGGTTTACGGATGTTACCTGAAGTTACCTCGCATACCTGCTGCGGTGAGCCGCCGGTCTTACCAACCGGAAATCGCGCAACCCCCGCTACTCTAACCTCTAACCTTGTGTGTGTGTGTGTGTGTGTGTGTGTGTGTGTGTGTGTGTGTGTGTGTGTGTGTGTGTGTGTGTGTGTGTGTGTGTGTGTGCAGGGCGCGTGCATTGGCGCAGGCTCGGGCAGGCGCGTCAGGTGGCACCCAGCAAGGCACACATACACACACACCCTGTGCAAGCAACCCTACGCCTATATCCCTTCCCCACCAACCTCTCCCTCCCCTCCCCTTTGCCAGCCTCACCTCCAGCCGGGTATTGACGTCCCTGCGCAGCCCCTCCAGCGCCGGCTCCAGCGGCAGCGCCTCCTCCAGCGCCGCCAGCCGCCCACCGCCGCCCAGCCCGCCGCCGCCGTCCAGCCCGCCGCTGAACAGCTGCAGGCCGTCCAGCCGCGCCTCCAGCGCCGCCAGCCCGTCCACCAGCGCCGCCACCCGCTGCGGCGCAGAGATGTGTTTGGGAGGGAGGGGGATACATGGTGGTTGGTGAGACAAGGTGAGACACGGCGAGGCAAGGAGGCAACGTGGGTTCAGGTGCTGTGGGATGAGGAGGGATGTAGGCGGCAGAGGTGGTCAGGGCAAGCGCTCAGGGCGCTCCGCAAGCCGCCTTGAAGGGACCAAGTCGAGAGAGGGGTGGCCACAGCCCCAGCCGCAGCAGGCAGCGCCACCTGATGCATCCGCCTCAAGCCAGCAGCCCCCAAGCCCCAGCCCCGGGAAGGACCTAGTCACTCCAATCTGCACGGACGGCTCTCGCCCCCGCCCCCACCTCACACACCGCCCTCCCACCTTGTTGGCCCGCTCGTAGTTGGCCCTCAGCGCCGCCGCCCGCCGCGCCACGCCCGCCACGCCCGCCGCCACCGCCTTGTAGCCGCCCGGCGGCGGCTCGGGGCCGCAGGCGTCCGGGCAGCCCGCCGCCACGTCCGCCATCACCGCGGCCAGCTTGGCGGCGGAGCGGCGCGCGGCGTGCAGCTCGCGCAGGAAAGACGCCTCGGCTGCCGCACCCTGGGGGGGGGTTACATGCATTAAGTTTACGAAGTGAAGTCGTAGCCAGGTACAAAGGGGGGAGGGAAGGCAGCCGGTGGGGACACGAGTACAACAGCGGGCTGTGGAGGCAGCGGGGCCCGAAGGTGCTGGAGCAGGCGTGGCAGGGATGCAACGCGTGCAGGGCATTTGCAAAGTGTTATTCCTGAGGCCGTTTGCTGCTCTCCTCAAAGACACAGACACGAGCCGCCGCACCCGCCCCGCTGCGACCGCACCTCCTTGGACTCGGACGCCAGCTTGGGCTGCGGCGGCGGCACGTCCGGACTGCGCGGCCGCGGCGGCGGCACAAACGGCTGCCGCGGCGCCGCCGGCGGGGCGGGCGCAGCCGCCGTTGCGGCCCTCTTGGCCACCGGCGCGGCCAGGGTCACTGTGGCTGCCGGCTTGGCCGTGACTGGCGCCGCCGCTGCTGCAGGTGCTGCGGCGGCCGCCGCCGGTGCTGCGCCAGTAGCGCCAGTGGCGGCCGTGGCGGCCTTCTTGGCCTTGGGCTGGACCTCCACATAGCCTGCACCGCACCGGCAGGGCCACCGGTCCGGTCATGACAGGTCAGCCGAGAGAGCCAAGAGACGCCGTACCCAGCGTCTGACAGAGCAGATGTGACCAGGCAGGCGAGAATGTGCCCGGCTTCCGTGCACACAGCGGGGGGCGAAGCCGTTCATGGAGAACGTGGCAGCCGTAGTTGATGGGAGCGCACACCGCACAGAACGCCACCCCAGGCGGGAGGCACATCGGCACACACTCCCCGCCCCTGCCTGGGCCGCACCCACCCGGAGGCAGTGCCGACAGCGGCGCCGGCTGCGGCGGGCTGTCCCTGTAGTAGCCGGTGATGCCGCCGCGGGTGCTGAACACGAAGCCGGGCTTGGGCCCCGTGAAGGAGGAGGCGGGGATCAGCGAGTCTGCGCGTGTATGAGCGTGTGTGGAATGCACAGGTGGGAGGGAATCCCGGATGGGAGGGGGCCAGCACGGCTAACAGCGGAGCCAGTGGCTGTCATCAAGAGGCATTGGCAGCTGCCGCCGACGTGAACAGTTCCGAATGGACATCGATGATAAAGTCAAAGCTCCGACCATGGCAACTCCCAGCTGTTGACACCGTGTGTGCTCCATCAACCCCACCTGATGCGACCGGCATGGAGAAGGCCGCTGGGGAGGGTGAGAACAGGCCGCCAGGCTTGGAAGCGGCGCCGGCAGCCGCAGCCGGAGCCGCGCCGAAGAGGGAAGACGTGCCAGCCGCACCGCTGCCGGCCGTCCCAAAGTTCAGCGCGCCAAAGCCGAAGCCCCCGCTGGTCGATGGCGCGGAGGTGGCGGCGCCAAACAGGCCCGTGCCCGCTGTGGCCGCGGCCGCGGGCGCCGAGGACGACACGCCGAACCCAAAGCCGCCGCCGCTACTGGGCGCAGACGCGGTGGCCGCTGCGGGGCTCGGAGCCGCTGCTGCTGCGGAGCTAAAATTGAAACCGCCGCCGCCGGCCGCACCCAGGGCCGCAGGGGCGCCGAACAAGCTGCCGCCAGCGGGGAAGGACAGGCCGGTTGAGGTCGCGGGCGCCGCCGGCGCTGCAGGTGGCGCCGCGGGAGGCGCCTTGCCGGTGATGCCTACGAGGCCGGAACAGGCACAGCGCGTCACGTCTGCAATGAACCCAACTACATCCCTTGTGTCACGTGCAGCCAGCTCATGTTCAACCGAACCCTCTGCATGTGCGGCACTCACCCGGCGAGGTGACCTCCTCGCCGCTCTCCGAGTCGCTGGCTACGCCCGCCGCCGCCGCCGCGTGCCGCCGCTCGCGCGCCGAGGCGTCCTCCTCGTCGTCCTCACCCAGCTGGGACCACATGGAAACACACCCGGCAAACAAGCAACAGTTGATGCAACCATGGCTAGTTGTGATAGGACACCAAGCGCCACAGCAAGGCATGGAAACAAAGCGGGTGTCCACTTACATCGTCCTCGTCGTCGTCCGGCAACGCCGCGCGTGCCGCCGCCTCGGTCTGGTCCGCCGCGGACCCAGGCCCTCCCACCGCAGCCGCGCCGGACGAGCTGGCCCACGCGGGCGGCGCCGCCGGCACCGGCACCACGCTGTCGGGCCCTGGCCGCACCGGGCTGGAAAGCTCCTCGTGGCCAAAGCCGTACACACGCAGCACGCCGTCAGACGTCGCCACCAGCAGCACAGGCGGCGGCGTCAGGGGCGGCTTCTCCGCGTTCAGAGGGTTGGGGATGGGGTCCAGCGGCACGGTCGTGTCAAGAGCCAGACCCAGCACATAGTTGTTGTCGCCGTCACGGCCGTTGGGCAGGCGGATGCCCAGCTTGTCCTCCGTGATCGCAACCGCCTGCGCCGCGCCGCCAGACCCGAACACGCCCTCGCGCACGCGCAGCAACTGCACATGGTCGTCCGACGCCTTGCGGTGCGCACGCACGATGGCGCCCCAGCTGGGCAGGCACACCGCGTGCAGGTAGGGACCCGACAGACATGGCGTGCAGTCGTCCTCCACGAAGCCAGGCGGCGCAGTCAGCAGCTCAGCGCCAGACGGCGCCGCGCCGCTGCCCGCAGACCAGCCCTGTAGCTGCAGCAGGCAGCACAGCTCGTCCGTGCCCTCCGCATCGCCGCCCTCCTCCACCGGTGTAGCGCCCAGCACCAATGCATCGGGAAGCACCCACGACACGCTCTCAAACACTGCGCCAGCCTCGCCGGGGTGCTCAAGCGGCAAGCCAGCCACCGCGCACACAGACAGGTCCGCCGCCACGGACACCAGAGCCAGGCGCCGGCCCGTGCTGTAGCCAAACACAGGCGCATCCGAGGGACACCAGTCCGCGGCATACACGCCAGACGGAGCCACCACCACCGCGGCGCTGGCGTCGCCATACCGCCCCAGAACCAGCGCCCGGTCCGCGGTCACGGCCAGGAACGCCTGGGGCAGTGCGCCGCTCTTGCTCCACGCAAACGACTGCACACTGCCTAGCTCCAGGCTCCAGTGCGCGCCGGAGCCGGGGCCAGTCATGGCAGCCAGGGGGAAGAAGCTGACGCGGCCCTCGCCGCCCTGCACCGCCGCCAACACCGCCTGGTCCGCAGACAGGCACACGGCCGTCACGCCGCGCAGGCCGGCGTGCCAGGCGCACACGTCGGCGGGCTGGGGCCGAGCGTATTTCTCAGTGCCCACGGCCTTGCTCAGCAACGCAGGCAGGTCGTACGTGCGGAGCGCGTACACGCCTGCGAGAGTGGGGCGCAAGGGGGCAAGGGGGGATAGGGCAGAGGCGTCATACGTCCGG
The DNA here is from genome assembly GCF_000002595.2 of Chlamydomonas reinhardtii. Lineage (NCBI taxonomy): Eukaryota > Viridiplantae > Chlorophyta > Chlorophyceae > Chlamydomonadales > Chlamydomonadaceae > Chlamydomonas > Chlamydomonas reinhardtii. The sequence continues at coordinate 192,743 of NC_057010.1, read as the reverse complement.
CACCCAGTCAGTACGCCCAGCGGCAGCATTGCGCGGCCCGATCGAGACTGCCGCAGCTCAAGCACCATGCCTTCGCCGCGCGCACACCTTGCAGGTCGCTGAAAAACACAAGCCCATGCTTGCTGCTGGCCGCGACCAGCCTGGTGGCGCCCGGCGCGTCGGAAGCCGGCGCCGCGTCCGGGCCGCAGAAATCGATGCCACCATAGAACTTGAAGTAAAAGCCCACGTCCTCGGCGTCCTCCAGCTCGCCGCTGGAGGGCGGCACATCCGGACCCGGCGCCTTCTTCACGGCAGCGGGCTTAGGACCCGAGGGCGCCGCCGGGGCGGGCGCAGAGGCAGGCGCAGACGCAGGCGCAGCCGGCTTGGGGGCCGGCGCAGGTGCCGGCGCAGGGGCGGGCGCGGGGGGAGGGGCGGGCGTGGGCGCAGGTGCCGCGGCAGGAACCGGAGGAGCGGCTGCAGGGGCGGGGGCGGGGGCGCCGAAGCCAAACCCAAACGCGGCGGGCTTAGTGGCCGCCGGCGTAGGGGCCGCCGAGGGGGCGCCGGTGCTGGCGAAGGAGAAGGCGGGGGCGGCTGCGGTGGCGGGGGCGGTGTTGGCCCCGAACAGCGCGGCAGCGGAGGCCACGGCTGCGCTGAAGGGCGCCGCGCCGCTGGAGGCGGCGGTGCCGGTGGTGCTGCCGCCGGTGCTGGCGGAACCGAAGATGCCACCACCCATCGCGGGCACGGAGGGTGCCGCGGCGCCGAACAGGCCACCTGACACGCCCGTTGCGTTGCTGCCGCCAAAAAGGGAGCCCCCAGCTGCAGGCGCGCCGAACAGGCCCCCAGAGGGGGCTGTGCTGCTGCTGCCAAACAGGCCGCCGGCAGCAGGGGCGCCAAAGCCGGAGGGGGCGGGGGCGGCGGGTGCGCCGAAGAGCCCGCCTGACGGTGCACTGGTCGAGGTGGTGGTGGTTGCGGGGGCTGCGGAGCTGCTGCCGCTGCTATTGCCTGTGGCGCCCGAGGTCGCGCCGAACAGGCCGCCAACAGCTGCTGGTGCGGCCGGCGCCGTGCTGGCGGTGCTGGTCGCTGCAACGGCCGCGCCTGGCGAGGCCGGCATGCCAAAGCCAAAGCCAAAGCCACCGCCGCTGGCGCCGCTGCTTGCAGCTGCCACGGGGGCGGGGGCGGCAGCCGCAGGCGCGCTAGACGCACCTGTGGTGACGGCGCTGGGGCCGGAGCCAAAGGCGAAGCCGCCCGGGGCCGCGGGTGCGGCGCTGCTGCTGGTGGAGCGAGCCGCACTGGGCGGCACCAGCGCTGCCTCCACGGCCGGTGGCTTCGAGTCACCCATGCCAAAGCCAAAGCCGGCGGACGGCATGGCCGGCGGCTTGGGCGCACCAAAGAGGCCCCCGCCTGAGCCCAGGGCCGGGGCTGCGGGCGCAGCCGCCCCGAACAGCGACGTCCCGAAGGCCGTGGACGCGGATGGAGCGCCGAAGCCGAAGCCGCCGCCGGCTCCGCCGAAGGGACCTGTAGCGCTGCTGGTCGCTCCGCCGCTGCTGCCGGACGCGGCCGCAGCTGTGGGCGCGCCAAAGGCGGGGAAGGTCATGCTGCTGGGCGCTGGGGGCATGCCGAAGGCGGGTGGCGCGGCGCGAGGAGGGGGCGCCTTGCCGCCGGTGCCTGCACACGCCACACAGGAGGGACCGGGGGACGTATTTCGTAAGCCCCCAACGGGCGCTCGTACGCTGCCCGCTTGCCATATCCCGCTTGCACAATCTCCGCACACCAACCAAATGCGTGTGCGCGCACGCCACTCACCCGGCGAGTTGACCTCCTCCCCGCTTTCCGAGTCGCTGCCCCTGGCAAGCCTGCGGCGGCCGCCCGGGCGCGCCACCGCATGTGAGCCGCTGTCGCCGTCGCTGTCGCCATCCTCCGCCAGGTCGTCGTCGCCGCCGCCACTGCCGCCTGGCAGCGCCGCCGCCGCCGCGCGGCTCTCCAGCGCCGCCCCGAAGCCGCCAAAGCCAAAGCCGCTGCCGCCCGCCTGGCCTGCCTGGGCCGCCAGGGCCGAGGAGCTACTGGAAGCCTGCGCGAGTGCAGGGGACACGAAAGCAGCGGGACGACTCGGCCAAGAGAAGGCGCACAGAGGACGGCATTGCTAGCCCGTGTGTGACCGCAACGCCACGTGATTGTAGCCTGTATGACCCACAGCCCTCTACCCGGCCCAGCCCTCTAGCCGGCCCAGCCCTCTAGCCGGCCCAGCGCCGCTCACCCTCAGCGGTGAGCCGCGGCCGCCCGCGCCCGAGGCCGCCATGGAGCCGCCGCCGCCGGCCGCCGCTGACTGCGTGCCGGTGGACATGGCGCGGCCGCCCGTACCGCCCTCCGCGTCGCCCTCCGACTCCTCCAGGTCCTGAAGCGAGAGATGCGTTGTGCCGTGATCATTCCCTCAGCCGCCTCACACCGTCATGTATTCCTTAGACCGTACACAAGGTGCACATGCCAAATAAAGATGCTGATCATCCACCACAGGCACTGCCCCGCACTCACATCGTCATCATCTGGCAACGCCGCCCGCGCGGCCGTGTCCGTCATGTCCGGCGCCGAGCCAGACGGCATGAACCCAGCTGGAGAGGCGGCGGCAGTGGCCCACGCGGGCGGCGCCGCCGGCAGCGGCACCACGCTGTCGGGCCCTGGCCGCACCGGGCTGGAAAGCTCCTCGTGGCCAAAGCCGTACACACGCAGCACGCCGTCAGACGTCGCCACCAGCAGCACAGGCGGCGGCGTCAGGGGCGGCTTCTCCGCATTCAGAGGGTTGGGGATGGGGTCCAGCGGCACGGTCGTGTCAAGAGCCAGACCCAGCACATAGTTGTTGTCGCCGTCACGGCCATTGGGCAGGCGGATGCCAAGCTTGTCCTCCGTGATCGCAACCGCCTGCGCCGCGCCGCCAGACCCGAACACGCCCTCGCGCACGCGCAGCAACTGCACATGGTCGTCCGACGCCTTGCGGTGCGCACGCACGATGGCGCCCCAGCTGGGCAGGCACACCGCGTGCAGGTAGGGACCCGACAGACATGGCGTGCAGCCGTCCTCCACGAAGCCAGGCGGCGCAGTCAGCAGCTCAGCGCCAGACGGCGCCACGCCGCTGCCCGCAGACCAGCCCTGCAGCTGCAGCAGGCAGCACAGCTCGTCCGTGCCCTCCGCATCGCCGCCCTCCTCCACCGGTGTAGCGCCCAGCACCAATGCATCGGGAAGCACCCACGACACGCTCTCAAACACTGCGCCAGCCTCGCCGGGGTGCTCAAGAGGCAAGCCAGCCACCTCGCACACAGACAGGTCCGCCGCTACGGACACCAGAGCCAGGCGCCGGCCTGTGCTGTAGCCAAATACAGGCGCATCCGAGGGACACCAGTCCGCGGCATACACGCCAGACGGAGCCACCACCACCGCGGCGCCGGCGTCGCCATACCGCCCCAGAACCAGCGCCCGGTCCGCGGTCACGGCCAGGAACGCCTGGGGCAGTGCGCCGCTCTTGCTCCACGCAAACGACTGCACACTGCCTAGCTCCAGGCTCCAGTGCGCGCCGGAGCCGGGGCCAGTCATGGCAGCCAAAGGGAAGAAGCTGACGCGGCCTTCGCCGCCCTGCACCGCCGCCAACACCGCCTGGTCCGCAGACAGGCACACGGCCGTCACGCCGCGCAGGCCGGCGTGCCAGGCGCACACGTCGGCGGGCTGGGGTCGAGCGTACTTCTCAGTGCCCACGGCCTTGCTCAGCAACGCAGGCAGGTCGCGCGTGCGGAGCGCGTACACGCCTGCGAGAGTGGGGCGCAAGGGGGCAAGGGGGGATAGGGCAGAGGCGTCAAACGTCCGGCACCCAGTCAGTACGCCCAGCGGCAGCCTTACGCGGCCCGATCGAGACTGCCGCAACTCAAGCACCATGCCTACGCCACGCGCACACCTTGCAGGTCGCTGAAAAACACAAGCCCATGCTTGCTGCTGGCCGCGACCAGCCCGGTGGCGCCCGGCGCGTCGGAAGCCGGCGCCGCGTCCGGGCCGCAGAAATCGATGCCACCATAGTACTTGAAGTAGAAGCCCACGTCCTCCGACTCGTCCAGGGCTCCCACAGCCGGCTGAAGCTCCATCCTTCTGGCGCCAAACTGCGTACTCGGTGCTCAGCAGTCCGTATCCTTCATAATCAATGCATGAGTAGTATACTCAGTAGATAGCTGAATCCGGAGGCTTGAATTTATAGCCTAACTTTAGTGCACCGGGCTGCAGATCGTCACGGCCCGCAAATATAGGTGCTTATTGTGATTTATGACTTGTCCATACAACAGGCCTACCATGAAAGGGCCAATTTCGGGTTTCCTTCAAAGCCAAGGAAGAACAGATGCATTGCATGGGAGTTGCACTGTGTTCAGCGATTTCTTGTGCCGGTCGCCCGTTGGATTATGCATTTAGGACATTTTCTGCTACAAAGACGATCCAGCGCTGGCACGCCGCGTTGCTTGCCTGTCTCCTTGCCACTTGCCACGCCCGCTTGTCTTCCATCGCGACCTTGATTTGCCCCCGAGGCTGAATTATCTCAGCTATCGGCTTAAAACCGTAAAGAAAACAAAGGCGGCACGCCAGGAAGCACAGGCGGGAAGCCGCTCTCAGAAGCTTCACTCTGCGGGCGTGAGCGGCTAGCTGATGGCGCTGTCGGGTTGGGCTATGCAAGCTCGTTCAAGCGGCACATCGCGTCGCCATGCGGGGCTCGCGCGGGCGCCAGCGGCTGAGCGCGGCGCCGTGTCGCGGCCGGCCACGGGTAGCGGCAGGTCGCGTCAGCGCCTGACCGCCTTCGCCGCAGCCCAGGGCCCGCCGCCCCCGCCGTCGGGGCCCACGCAGCCGGGCATGTACTACGGCGCCGCGCCCCCATCTGCGCCGCCGCCACCGCCACCGCCACCGGTGCGGCAGCCGGCCTACCAGCCAGCAGCGCCCTACCTACCGCCTCCCCCGGGCGGCCCTGGTAGCTACGGCGCCGGGTACGCCGCCCGTGCGCCGCCCGCCGCGCCACCCGCCGCGCCGCCGCCCCCGCCCATGGCGCCGCCTCCGCCGCAGTCGGGCTACGGCTACAGCTACGGCGGCGGTGCGGCGGGGCCCGGCATGACGGTGTCGGCTGCGGAGACGGACCCTGCTGCGGTGCTGCAGTCGGTGCCGCGTGTCAATCCGGACCGGGCGGCCTTCAACAACGTGACGCTGCTGGGCACGGTGCGCAGCCCCAAGCGCTCGGTGAGCAGGCAGGGGGCTCAGGAGGGGTCCAGGGAGGCAGGGGGGATTGACACGAGGTACCGGAAGGGAGGGAGGTAAGGGGCAGGAAAGCAGCGGGCGCAGCCGTGCCGGTTGACGCGCTGATTGCTTCATGGTCACAAGGCCTGATGGGATGGAGGTGCAGATGTATGGAGGTGAGACATGCGCTCGGTAGCGGTTGGAGGCGCCACACTCATACCACCGGCACTTGGCCCACGACGTCCTCACCACTCCCTTGACCACACGAACCCCCTACCGCCCCACCCCCTGCCGCCACGTGTGCTCTCACCGCCTGCATCTGCGCACAGCCCCAGGGCCGCAGCGCCTCCGCCGTCATCTACGTGCCCTTCGCCAAAAAGTGGGAGTGCGCTCATCGGTTTGCGGGTTGCGGGTTGCGTGTTGTTGCGTGTTGCGTTTTGTTGCGTGTTGCGTTTTGTTGATTGCGTCAGGGCTGCCAGCGCTTGGCGGGTGGGCTTGCTGCGCGGGTGGCTGCCCAGTGTCGCGAAGGTGGCCACGCGCACCACGCCACGCCACGCCACCCGCAGGTCTGGCGGCACGGAGTTCGTCCTGGAGGCTTGGGACGGCGAGGCGGCTCAGCTGCTGGTGCTGGACGGCCACACGGTGGTGGTGGAGGGGCGGCTGGCGGCGGACAGCAGCCTGGGGACCAAGGTGGTGGCGTACAGGCTCAAGGTGAGGAGGGGGGGAGCGTGTCGAGGGGGGGCGGTGAGGAGGGGGAAGCAGGGTAGGCGAAGATGGTTTGGGGGCGGAGGGCAAGGGAGGCCGGTGGGAAGTGAACGACCGGCGCATGCATACATATGCGTGAAGGAAATGACCAGTGGTGTACCGCAATGGCCCGTACCGCTTCCATGACCCCACTCCCGCTGGCCCACCCCTGCTCGTGCCTGGATCCCGCATTCCCCTCCACCCACATCCACCTGCACCCCCGCCTCGCCCCGCCTCCCCGCCCTCCCTCGCCCCTCAGCTGGTGGACCGCACGGCGCCGCCCACCGCACTGCGCGCCTCGCCGCGCGGGTACGGCACCGGCGCGTCGGGTGAGTGGGGCAGTGGGGGCGGGCAGGGTAGGGTAGAAGTGAGGCGAGTAGGGAGGGGCTGAGGGGCGGAGGCTGGTGTCCTGCGTGGCGACTTCGGGAGCCATAACAAGGTGCGTGTGTTGGTGTCGGCGACTAGGGTGCCGCATGTGTCCAGCCTCATGCACACACATGACACATGCACACGTGCGCACGTGTACTGGCAGCAGGGTACGGCGGCGAGGGCGGCGAGGGCTCGGCGCGCTCGGCTGCCGGTCCCGGGTCCGGGGGTCCGGGTCTGGACGGCGCCGCGCTGTACAAGCTGCACTACGACACCGCCGTGCGCAGCTGCAGGGTGGGCGCCGCACCGGGCTGCAGGGGAGGGGGGGAGGCCGCGCGGTGGGGGTACGGCCCAAGGGGTAGGGCTCGAAGGGATGCGCCCTGGGGCTGTCGCCGCAAGCTGGAGCAAGGGTCAGCTCCCTTGCGCACGCCTTGACCACCCTGCCTGTTCGCACCTCTCCCCACCCCCAGCCCTCCTCCCGCCCCCCTCCCCCTTTCAGGACATGGCCGCCCACCAGGGCCTGCGCTCCGTGGAGGCGGTGCGCACCGCACTGCTGGCGCACGCCTTCGCCACCGGCTCCCCACTGCACTGGAGGGAGCTGGCGGAGGAGGCGGGGCTGGGAGGAGAGGGTGAGGGCAGGGGGGACGGCAGGGGGGGCAGGGGCGGGAGGCTGCAGGTGGTGGTCGTGCGCAGGCCAGAAACTCGGCCTCCCACTTCTCCACTCCCTACAGCAGACGCCGAGTTGGGCCATGACGGGCTTTTTTTCACCGTATCACGTGTATTGACCATCTGACATTTTCCCATGTGTGTGCGCGCCTGCCCGGTGCCGGTGTGCGGGCTGCGGTGCAGAGATGCAAGACGTGATGTACCTGGTCACAGAGGTGCGGGGGGGGCGGGCTGGGGGGCGCGAGCGGGCCGTGGTGATTGGGAATTTGTGCGTGTGTATGTGAGTGTGTGTGTGTGTGTGCGTGCGTGCGTGCGTGCGTGCGTGCGTGCGTGCGTGCGTGCGTGTGTGTGTGTGTGTGTGTGTGTGTGCGTGTGTGTGTGTGTGTGTGCGTGTGTCTGTAACCTGCGTGCGGGCTGATGTGTTGGTGACAGCTGCGTGACAAGCACGCGGCCCGCGTGATGGCCCGCCTGTCTCCTGCTGCTCACGCCATTACCCATGCGGTACCCCGGTACCCCGGCTAGCTCAGGCTTAGTGTTTCCTTGGGTATCCCACCCCCCTATCGTGCCCCCGGTTACTCCCTTTACCTTACGAGCTACACCCCCCCCCACACACACACACACACACGCACACACCGCTACACACACTTTCTCCGACGCGCCCCTGCAGTACAAGGAGGACATGCGCCAGGCCGCCGCCGCGGTGCCGCCGGGCGCCGAGTCGTCCGCGCCGCCGCTGCCGCCGCTGACCAAGGAGGGCATGCTGCGGGTCAAGCCCATCCGCGACTGGGCCAAGGCCAAGCCGGCAGACAGCACCCCCTTCTACGTCATGACAGAACTGGAGGTGTGCGTGTGTGGCTGTGCGGCTGTGAGGCTATGAGGCCGTGTTCGGGGGCTACCTGGCACGTCCTCTCTGACCCTCCCCATCACCCATGGGGTTGTTCATCAGCATCCGCCGATGCCCACAAAACCCCAGCCTTGGCTGTACTTCCTTTCTGCTAATGCGGCGAGCCGGCGACAGCAACTCCGCCGCTACCTCTCCCCCTGCCTCCCCCCCCTCCCCCTGCCTCCCCCCCTCCCCCTGCCCCCCCCGCCCCCTCATCCCTTTCCCTTCCCCCCTGCCTCCCCCCTGCCCCCCCCCCTCGCGCCCTGCCCCCCGCAGCGCAAGAAGCCCGACCTGACCGAGCTGTACGCGGTGCTCAAGATGGCGGTGGTGGCGGAGGCCACCCTGGGCAGCTGGAACCCGGAGGTGGAGTTCGCGGGCAACGCCGCCCGCGGGTAGCAGACTAGCAAGATAATAGCGCGTGTGTGTCGCACGCATGTATTGCATGGGCCGTGTAGCGGGTGCTAGGGCCTGGGTGTGGAGCCAGCAGCTGCTGCGGTGCTCCTCGGTGGCTACTCCTGCTCGGCGCAGCGGTGCCGCCACTGGCTGTGGCGGGCTGCTTCACAGCGGAGGGGAGAATGGGAGAAGCCGGTGTTGCGGTGTTGCGGTGTTGGCTTTGATGTTGAGTTGGCCAAAGGCGCTCTGCCCAGGAGAGGTGCTTCCGCAGTCACGGAGGAATGGACCTGTGGCACGGAACGCAAGTGCACCTTGCTCGATACCATATTCCATGGGCGTTCCGTAAGGATGATAGCTTGACACTATAAAAAATATACCCCATAACAAATGGGGAGCTCAGGCAAGGCCCAACTTTTGAAGGACGTTGAGGTGCTCGAAAGCGCTGGTCTGGATGTTGAGGACTGGCCGGACAAGACATTTGTGGCTATGAAATCCCTCGCGTCGATCGTTCGGTTGGAAGGATGGCCGACGGAGAGCGTTAACGGCAATGGTGTTGCACACCATGTGCTTCGTAGCTTGTTGGCTGTCCTCACCTTCCTGGCTTCAGCTGGCGTATCAGGCGTATTGGAAGAGGGTGACGTCGTGCGGACAGCTGCAGACACCGTGAAATCCTCGGCGGAGGAGGACCTCAACGCGAACACAGACCCCCTGCGCAGCACCCGCCGCAGCAAGTGTTTCGCCTACTGCGCGACCAGCGCCTTCGCGGCCGTATGTGCGCTGGAAGGTCTCTTCAACAAGTCAGGGCTCGCTGCGAACGGGGCGGCGCCCGGCTCGGAGCCAGCTACAGCGGTGGTGGCAGCGGGGCGGCGTGTGGCGCTGGCGCTGGTTCAGGCTGGTGCGGTGGACCTGTGCGCTCGTGCGGTGGCGGCCCAGCCGCCGTCTTGCAACAACGCGCCTTGGCAGCAACTGATCAACGCCTGCATAAATCTGTTGGCTTGCATGAGCTCCGTGGCACGTGCGGCTGAGAAGGTGAGGCCGCCGCCAGCAGCGGCACGCACCAGGGCCGCCGCGCCCCGCTGTTTGCGTGCCTCCAGCTTGCGCCGCATGGGCGTAGCACCCACCCGTACCACCACCAGCAGTGGCACACGGTGCGCATCTGTGCAGGAGCTGACGCGGCAGCCCCAACGCGCACTTGCAGGAGGCGGGCGATGCATCCAGCAGCGGCCCCTGCAACCGTGCTGCTAGCGGCAGCAGTTGCGGCAGCGAGGCGTCGCTTGGTGAACTGGTGCTTCCCCGGACGCCCGACGGCCGCCACGCCGCGCTGGCTGTGGAGCTGCTGGCGGCGGTGCAGCGCAGTGCGGTGCTGGAGCACATGTCGCGGGCGGTACTGCAGCTGTCGGCGGCGGAGCGGCGGGGGCAGCGGCAAGGCCCGATGCAGCTGGGTCAGCCGCAGCCGCAGGAGGCAGAGATAGCGTCCCCGCTTGTGACTGCTGCTGCCGCCGCGGAGGCGGCGTGCCAGCACCCGGCAAATCGACTGATGTTTTTGGTCCTGTACCTACTGCACATGTACAGCGAGCTTGACCACGAGGTCCAGGGCAAAGGCCGTGTGTCACCGGCGCTGCAGCTGCGGCCGGGGCCCGCCTCGCAGTTTCTGAGGGCGGCGCACGTGGTGGTGCAGGTGGCGGCGGCGGAGGAGGACGCGCGCTTCGCCGCGCTTCGCCGGGTGCGCGCCGCGGACCCTTCCTACGTCTGCGGCCCTGCACTGCTAGGCGATGCTGGAACTGGGTCCGGATCCGCCGCAGCTGCTACCACTACTGCTGCTGCTGCGGCGGCGATGGCGGCGGTGCAGGCGCCACTGCTGTACGGGCTGCAGCCGGAGCAGCTGCCGCTGCCGGTACTTGTGGATGCAGAGCTGACGGGTGAGCGCTGCTGCGTCAGTGTGGCCGCCGGGGGTCCCTGGCATGCGCGCTACTGTGCACAGGCGGCGGCATGGGTTGGTCACGTGCGTGCGAGCGCGGCACCGGCCCCGTCGCCGGTTCTTGTGCACGTGCGGACGCGCTTCACTCATTTTCCAATTGCGGGCGCGCTTCACCTACTTATCCACTTGCGGGCTTGATCGCTTGAGCCTCTCCGTCCCCCTCAACAGGACCGTGTGCATGGGACGAGCATGACTGTGTGGTGCTCGACGTCTTACAGCTCCTGCGCACAGTCAGTGACTGGACCAACAGCCTCACAACCGCAAGCCACAACTCGCCGCTGGGCCAGCCGCCGCCGCTGCCCCAGCCGCCGTCACAACAGCAGCAGCAGCAGCAGCAGCAGCTGGTTGGCAGGGGAGCCCGCTCGGCCTTGGCGCTGCGTGTGGCACGTGTGGGGCTGCAGCGCTGGCGTGGCTTCCTGGAGCTGCTGCAGCTGCCCGAGTGGGCCCAGGCCGCTGGGGGGGCTGCTGCCGGGGCTGCAGGCTCAGGCGGGGCTGGCAGCAGTGGGCCTAGCAGCTCGAGCTCGGGCGCGAGCTCGGCAGCAGCGGCCAAACCCGCCAAGCCACTGAACCAGAAGCAGCTGCGGCAGCAGGCGGCTACGGCGGCGAAACAGCAGCAGGCGGCTGTAGCCAAAGCGGCGGCGGCAGCCGCGGAGCAGCGGCGGGAGGAGAAGCGGCGCGAGGTCGCGTTAGCGGCCGCAGCTGCGCGGCGGAATGCGCGGCTGAAGGCATACCAGCGGGGCGGCATACCGCGTCGTTTGTGCCCGGCCCTGGTCGCTGACTGCCTGGTGTACGTGTACAATGTCCACACCTGCCGGTGGTGTGTGGCCGCCGCCTCAGACTCCGCGCGCCTTTACGTGTCGTCCATGGCGCAGTCCGCCGGCCTGCAGGGCTCGGCGGCTGCAGCAGCGCCGGCGGCGGGTGGTGAGCGGCACGAGGACGGCGGCGCGGCGTTGGAGGGCTGGTGGCGGGCGGTCGTGCACTACCTGCGGCTCATAGCGGGCGACCCGGAAGCCCTGTGGGCCACCGGCGTCAGGCTGGGCGCTGTGCTCACAGCAGGTGAGCTCGAGTAGGCGGGCAAGACCGCGAGTGACCGGGACTGAACGTGGTGTTGATTCAGAGGGGTTGCTGGGAGCCAGCGCGCGTCAGGGCGCCGAGGGCACCGGCACTGTACGGAGACGCCATGTGTGCCGCCCCCGTTTTGGCTTGGTTTGGTTTAGTTTGGGCTGGTACTTTACCCCCCCCCCCCAAGCAGTGTGTAAGCGGACACTGCAATTCCCCCGGGTGCTCCGCTGGTTTAGCTTGATTTGATTTAGTTTGGGCTCGTACTTAAACACACACACACACACACACACACACACACACACACCGTCGCTTTGCTGCATCGCATACACTGTCTTTGCGCAACGTTTTCCTTGTGCTCTTTAACACAAGTGCGCGAGCCGGTTCATGTCCCGCGGGCGTGCCGGGGCCTCTAGGGCTCGTGTTTTAGCGACTTGATTTGTGAGTGCATGGACAATTTCTGGTGGTGAAATTGCCCTGTGCTCACAAATCTTGTCGAAGGGTAATTTTCGGCGTCCTACACAGTGCTGTGCTGCGTGTTGTCGCGTCTGGACGATGCTACCGAAAATTGCTATCTTGTCGAGTTTTGGGCACTAGGCCTGGAGCCCGTTCCGCGGGGTTGGGGACCGGGCTGGGGGCCTTGTGGCGCCTCGGGCGCGCCGTGTTCCTCCTGCTTGTCGCGTTCCTCTGATTTGCGCCATAACCTGTACTGTACTAACTTTGGGCCCACCCTCCCCATGCCGCCGCGTCGCGGGATCGACGTCCCCATAAGCTGTGCGTGTACTTGGACCTGGTGCTACATGGCCGCATGAGGGGAGTACCTAGCGTGTGCCGCCTCCGTCGCACTATGGAGCGAAAAGCAAGGGTTTTTCCCCCGCCAGCCCGTGGTGCTGACACCCCGTTTGCATTTGCCGTCATGCATGCGCCCATGCCGTCCCCCGCCTGTTTACTTGCTCGTGGTCGCCCACCCTCCGTCTCTTTCCCAAATCGCGCAACCCCTAGTATAGTTAACTGGGCTGGGACTGGGCTGCGTGTTTGCTCTTGCTCATCGCGCGCCGCCGCGCTAACATGTTCCTTCGCTCTTGTTCGTGACACTCCCCTGCTGCCGCCCTGTGCTCTGTTGTTTTCTTATTCGCTCGTAGGTGAGAAGTTCATCGAGGATTGGGCGGGAGCTTGGACTTAGCGGCCAGGAGTAGCGACGCGGAGCTAGGAATCGTAGGAGTGCCTGGGCCTCACGGTACCGTGAGCACATGCATGGGTTTGCACCCTTGAGAGCGTGTGGACACTAATCCCCCCTCGAGGTTAGAGTAGCGGGGGTTGCGCGATTTCCGGTTGGTAAGACCGGCGGCTCTGACTGCGGCTCACCGCAGCAGGTATGCGAGGTAACTTCAGGTAACATCCGTAAACCGTCGCTTTGCTGCATCGCATACACTGTCTTTGCGCAACGTTTTCCTTGTGCTCTTTATAAAACACACACACACACACACACACACACACACACACACACACACACACACACACACACACACACACGCCGGCATTGGGCGGGCTTTCGTTTCGTTTTTTAACACACGCCGGCTGCTGCTGTTCCCGCAGCACTGGTCGGCGCCGGCACGGACAGCATAGCTGAGCAAAGCGCTGGTGTGCGCCTGTACGGCGGCGCCTGGCCCGCCGGTCCCAAGCGCGCGCCCGGGTCCACGTCCAGCTCCACGTCCGGAGTGGCAGCCGCCCCGGCAGCAGCCCCGGCAGCAGCAGCAGCAGCAGCAGCAGCAGCAGCAGCTGGCGCCCAGGGCTCGCGGACGCAGCGGCCCATGCAGGACCCGCCGCAGGACCCGCAGTGTATGGGCCGTGAGGTCGCCGCCCTGCTGGCCGCCCAGCGCGCCAACCTGTACCGCGGCCTGAGCCTGGGGCTGCTGCCGGCGCTGGAGGGGCTGGCGCGGGCGATAGGCCAGCAGTCCGCTGCGGACCTTGTGGACCTGGTTGACAGGGCCTCAGAGTTGGAGATCGCCGCGAGGGCGTGTGCGCACAGCAGGGCCCTTGTGGACTGGGGCGCGCTGGAGCACCTGCTGCTGGCGGCGCCGCTGCGCCAGGCCGCGGGCTACCTGGCCACCACCGCCAAGCTCACGCGCGTGTTCTTGGCCGCGGCAGTCCGCAGCGTGTCCGAATCCCGGCGCCCTGACAGTGACGGGGCTGTCGCGCCCGCTGACAACGCCGTGCCCGCGGTCCTGTTGGTGGGGGAGCAGCAGGTGCCGCTGCGCGTGCTGCGGGCCATGCGGGCGGGCAGCCGGCACAGCAGCCGCCTCAGCAGCGGCCGCAGCAGTGCTGCCGGCGGCAACAGCAGCGGCACGAGCACCGCTGCCGCAAACCCCCAGCCAGGGAGCCAGGAGCAGCAGCAGCAGCTGCGGCGGCGGGTGGAGGTGGTGTCGCTGCTAGTCGCCACTCGGCTGCCAACCGCCTTGCTGAACTGGACGATTGCCTCTGAGGGTGACTTGCTGACAACGCCAGCCGCAAGCGAGGCGGCGGTGGCGCTGGTGCTCTCTGTGCTGGAGTGGGTGCCGGTGCTGGTGCTGGCGCACCTGCTGGCACTCGAGCGCGGCGACGCCAAGGCGGCGGCGGAGTGGCGGAGCTTCATCGTGGTGGAGGTCAATCCGCTGCTGTCCATTGCCAAGCTCGTCACCGGCGGCAGCGGGAAACTGAAGCTGAGTCGGGAGCAGCAGCTGTGCCTGGCCCGTGCGGCGGGAGCCATGTCGGCAGGCCTGCACGCCGACGTCGTGCGCAACGACGGCCACCAGCTGCTGGCGGACGTGTTCGGGAGCTGCTTGTCAGCGGGCGTGCAGGCGGCGGCGGGGGCGTGCCATGGCATGCCTTGGGATCTAGGCGAGCCGGGAGCGGCGGCGCGGGCGGAGGTCCTGGCGGCGCTGCGGGCCGGCGGCGGCAGCAGCAGCAGCAGCGGCAGCGGCCGGCAGGAGCAGGACGTCAGGGGGTCCTGGATCACGCCGGTGGCGGTGGAGGACGTGGCGCTGCTGCTGCCGCCGGCCGAGGTGCGGCGGCGGCTGCGGCTGTGCGCCAATGTGGGCTGCGTGGAGCTGCAGGGGGCCGCTGAGGCATGTGTGCGGCTGGCGGTGGCGTGCCCGGGCTGCGGCGCGGTGCGGTACTGCAGCAGCCAGTGTGCGGGGCAGCGCTCGGGGTGTGTGGACCGGCCGGGCATAACCTGCTGCTGAGCCGCGGCGCCGCGGCCGGTGGTGTCGCAGCCCGCCCGCTGCGGGGCAGCTGCGGCACCACCAGCGTAGCGGTGACGCGCCTAGGAGTGCGGTGGGGGTGCGAGGACGAAGCTGCTGAGTGCTGCTTGGTTCGCTTGCACGGAAGTGGGAAATGTTCTTGCGCAGGGCTAATGTATGGGTTGGGGTCTTCAATCTATCGAGCAGATGTGCATGGCTGGCACCTCTAGACCGTGTGCACGAGCAAGGCGGCGAGGTGTGGTGTGGGGTGTGGCGCGGTGTGGTGCGGTGTGGTGTGGTGGGCGGGGCTGAGCGGGCTGCAGGCTACCGTGTGTGGGGCACTGGGCCTGTGGGTGCCACTTATCTGCCTTGAGAGCCTGGGACTGCAGAGGATTCATGACTGTAATCTGTGAGCATGGCGCCGCAGTGGGCTCACCACGAGGGGCTAGGGAGGGGCCCATGGCTCACGGCGCTCACGTATGTTAAGTATCATCAGCAAACTCGCTGCTTGCCAGCGCCGCAATGGCCGCCACCGCCGTCCCTGCAAGTCCGTGTGCCGCGCTGTGCCCTCACTGCCTCACAGCTCACACGCTTGCCGATGCCCTCACTCGCCGACTGCCCACGCCATGCCTCCCGTGTCCCGTGTTCCACCGAACTCACGACTACTCAGCGTCCACCGGTGCCGCCCCCTCCTCCCGCTGCTGCTCCTCCGCGTCGAATACCAGCTGCCCATCCAGCCACGTCCTCAGCACCACCGGCAGACACCGCCGCAGCCGCGCCGCAGCTGCAGCCGGCTCCCCTCCCGGCCACACGCCGCCACCGCCTTCACTGCCGCTGCCAGGTCCCGCCACCTCCACAAAATCCGCCCGGGCGCCCGGTGCCAACACACCCACATAGCCCTCCAGCCCAATGGCTCGCGCCCCCCAGGCCGTGTGCCCCAGCAATGCCGCCTCCACCCCCAGCCGCTCATCAACCCCACTGCCGCCGCCGCCGAGGTCACCGCCACTGCCACCGTAGTCGTCGCTGCCACCCGACTCCCCAGCAAGCAGTGCCTCAGGCGCACAGCCGCTCGCCGCCTCCGCCCGCTCCGCCTCGCCCAGCCCCGCTGCAGCCACAGCCGCCAGGAAGGCCTCACACGCGGCGCCCGCACTCGCCGCCCCCGCCCCGCCATGGTGGCCGTAACCGCCACCGGCACCGGCGGCCCCCACGGGCTGCGGCAGCGGCGGCGCGTGTGGCGGCAGCCTGCAGTTGGCGGCTGCGGCCACTGCGGGCGGCGGCGGGCGGCGGTGCACCGCGGCGTACAGCCCCGTGAGCGGCTGCAGGTCCACCACCGGCCTGGAGGGGAGGGGAGGGGGAGGGGAGGGGAGGGGAGGGGGAGAGAGAGGGGTCAGGACATGGGGCCTGGAGGCGGGGAGTGCGACGGCAAGGACAAGGGGCTGCAAGCCCCACCCAGATCCACCCATCAGGAAGCCGGATAGGCACAGCAGCCCACAGGTCGACCACAGCCCACACAGCGCCCCCCCCCCGCCCCCCAGCCTCACCAGTCGCTGGCCAGTGCCGGCCGCAGCCCCGCCGCCGCCAGCGAGGCCAGCGGGAAGGCCCTGGCGGCCCGGTCCGCGCCCAGGCGGGGGCGCAGCATGGCCGCGTCCGTGAGCGCGTGCAGCGGGTTGGGCACCGGCGTGAGGCCGGCGGCGGCCAGGGCGGCGCTCACGTTGGCGGCGCCGGACACGTGCTGCGAAGGCATGGTGAGGTGTGTGTGCCGTGTGTCTGTATGTGTGTGTGTGTGTGTGCGTGTGTGTATGTGCCGAAGCAGCAAGTGAGGGCGCGTGTTGAAGTGTATGAAATGAGTGCCGCCACCGCCGCTGCTGTCGCCTTGCGCACTGCTCGCTCCGCTGGCGCCGGCGGGACACATCATCACTGTGCCACTGTCAAACCCTAGCTGCCACAAATCTAGCCCCTAGTATGGCCTTGGCCAAAATTACCCCCTCATGCTCTGAGGGCTGGTTCTGGGTGTTGCTGTCTTTGGCATTGGAATAATGCACCCCGCCCTCCCGTGCTCCCCTCCTGCCACTTACCTGCACGTGCTCCACCCTCAGCCGCAGCCGCTCCCCCAGCTGCCGCACCCGCCGCCGCAGTGCCGCCTCCTCAGTCTCCTGCGCCGCCTCTGCTAACCCTCCCTGCGCCGCCCGCTCCTCCGCCCGCTCCGCCTCTTCCGCGGCGTCCACGCCCGCCGCCACGGCCTCCGCCAGCGCCGCCGCCAGGGCCGCCGCCACCTCGTCCACCGCCCGGTCGCCAATGGCGTGCACCGACACCTGCAGCCCCGCCTTGACCGCCGCCGCCGCCAGCTGCCGCAGCTCCTCACGCCCCGCCGCCCGCTGCCCGCACACCGAGGGACCGCTGCCGCCGCCCCCTACTGCTGCACCACAGCCCTCCTCACCTACACCACCACTGCTGCTGCTGCCTGTGTCGGCGGCGGGTGTGTCAGCGTAGGGCTGCCACATGAGTGCGGTGCGTGAGCCCAAGCTGCCGTCCGCGAAGGCCTTGAGGCCGCCCCAGTGCAGCCGCCCGCCGGGGTGGCTGCGGCCGTACACCATCAGGTACGGCACCAGCCGGCGCCTGAGGGGGCAGGGTAAGGCCGTAAGGGGGGGGAGGGCCGGGCACGTGAGCAGCTAGGGGCAGACAGGCATAGGAGGGACGTGGCCGGCGCAGCACCGCAGGTGGGCCAGCCTCATCCCAGTTCATTGGCAACCCGGGTTGCACGGACAAACCCGCTCCCCCGACCACCTCGGCGTGCCGCCCCCGCCCCCGCCCCCCATGTCCCCACCATGAGCTGAGCGGCACGTGGGTGTACAGGCGCAGCGGCAGGCGCCCCGCACGAGCCAGCGGCACGTACACGTCCTGTGTGAGCGTATGAGCGTGTGCGCACGTGGTTATATGTGTGTGTGTACGTGGTTATGTGTGTGTGTGCTCCGGGATGTCACGCAGGACAGTGTACGCACCGTGTCCCGTTCCATATGCATGGGTGATGGGACCCACATGCGAACATGTCGGGCAGCCGGGCCTCACACCCATCGATGCCGACAGCTACCCCAACCCGCCCCTCCCCCGCCCTAAACTCCCCAACCCGCACGCATACCCCCCCCCCACGCTCCCCCTTATATTCCGCGCCCCACATAACCCACGCTCCAGCCCCACTGCCCCCAAGCCCCACTGCCCCCCCCTCCCCCCTCACCACCAGGTCCCTCCATGGGCTGTCTGGGTCCGCAGTGGGGTACCTGCCCATGTCGCCCACCGCCGTCACGCCGCGGCTCACAGCCAGGCGCCCCGCGGCGGCCACGGCGGCGGCGCGGGCGGCTGCGGGCGGCTCGGGCACTGCGGCGGACACCAGGGCCATGGCCCGCTCCCTGCAGCGGGGCACAGCACGACACGCGGTGGTGCTACAGAGGTGGAGGTATTGCAAGAGCAATAGCGGTTGAAGCACTGCCCCCGCACAGCCCCCCACACTACGGTACCCCTCGCACCGCCTCCCGCGCCGCCTCCTCACCTGAGTATGCCCGTGGGCAGCCCAG
This sequence comes from Chlamydomonas reinhardtii, assembly GCF_000002595.2. Lineage (NCBI taxonomy): Eukaryota > Viridiplantae > Chlorophyta > Chlorophyceae > Chlamydomonadales > Chlamydomonadaceae > Chlamydomonas > Chlamydomonas reinhardtii. The sequence goes on along the minus strand of NC_057010.1, from coordinate 174,641 downwards.
TAGCGGGGTCCCGGTCGACCACCCCGCCCTCCACATCCACCCCGCCCTCCACCGCCACCGCCATCTCATTGCTGCTGCTGCTGCTGCGGGTCCGCTGCTGCCCTGCAGCTCCCACAGCCCCTGCGTCCGCCCTGCCCGTGGCCTCGCTGCCCCCCACCGCCTCCTCCTCCGCCCCCTCTGTCTCTGTCGCCGCCTGCGGCATGAGCCCGGCGCGCTGCAGTGCGGCTGTGTTGGCCAGGGCCAGGTGCAGGTCGTGGCGGGTGAGGTAGGCGGGCCGGCCGCCCGTGGCCTGAGGGGGGGGCAGAGGGGCGCGCGGGAAGGGGTAGAGGCAATGGCAAATGGCAGGACTGGGTGGTTCGTGACGGAAGAGGCGGTGTGGGCCGGAGTGTGCGGGCGCTGCTGCGCGCAGGCGGCCGAGTGGGTGCGGGGCACCTGCGCGCAGCAGCGCCCGCACCACCGCCCCGCTTTCGCCGCACACCTCGAGATGCATAGCAGCAGCATCCCAGGTTCCCACGGACACCGCGACACACCTCCCCCGCCCTGGTTTCTTGGCCCCTGCCTGCCTCCATCCCAACCTTGCGGCGGCCCCTCTCCCGGCCTCACCTGGTCGAGCCAGGAGCGGTCCGGCAGCAGGCCGCCCCAGTCCGCCTCGTCCCACTGCCCGCCCAGCACCCACTCCCCGGGGCCCAGCTCCGCCGCCGCCGCCGCCACCCGCGCCGCCACCTCGCTGCGGCTGGCGGCGCCGTGCAGGTCCGCCCGCCCGCGCGGCGCCGCCAGAGCCAGGCCACCAGGCACCAGGTGCACGTGCGCGTCCACGAAGCCCTGTGTGAGAAAGATAAGAAGGAGAGAAAGAGAGAAAGTGTGTGTTTGTGTAAGAGTGCACCAGGTCAGTGCACGATGTACGCACCCACCTCCGGTGGCCTCCTCCGTCCGCTGCCACCCGCAGTACACGCCACCCGCCCCCTCCCCCCCTCACCGGCAGTAGCAGACGGCCGTTCATGTCGTGCCCCACCACCTCCACCTCCAGCTCTGCACCTGCTGCAGCCGCGTCGCCGCCGCCGCCGCTGCTGCTGATGCCCTCCCGGGCCGCCTCCTGCGCCGCCGCCTGGCGCACCTCCTCCAGCGACCCCACCGCCACCACACCGCCGCGCCGCACCAGCATGGCAGCAGCCAGTGGCACCTGGCCGCCCTGTGGTCACGTGGCGTCAAGACGTGGCGTCAAGACGTGGCGTCAACGTGGCGGCACGTGGCGTGGTACCGGCGCCGACCCCAGCCCAGGGGCCGGGACAGCACGCGGCAGCAGTCAGGCAGGCCGAGGTACCGGCTTCACCTCCGTGGCCCTACGTATCTCCCCAGTCACACAATACCAACAGGCCCTGACAAGGCCCCAACCACCCAGACGCCGCGACCAGCAGCTGCGCGCACCCCCAGCCACCACCCCCGGCTGAAGCCTGCGGCCGGCGCCACATCAAGCACAGCGCCCGCCCGCCCGCGCCCGCGCCCGCCCACCCAGCCACCCACCTGTCCCTGCTGCGGCTCCACGCCCGTCCAGATGGTGGCGTTGAAGAAGAGGTGCAGCCGCCCGTCGCCGCCCCGTGCGGGCGCGGGGGCGGGCGCACCGCCGCCGCCACTGCGGGCGCCGGCGCCGGTGCGGGCCGCGGGCACGGCGTCGTGCGGGATAGGCGCGGCTGAGCCCTCCGCCTGCGTTGTAAGGCAAGCACGTGTGTGTATGTGTGTATATGCATGCACGTGACATGTTTTGTGTACTGTTACGCGCCCCGATGACCTGAACACGGCCACTGCCCACTGATCGGCCGGCACGCGGCACGCTTCGCGAGGGCGCCCCATACCCCCCGAACAATAAGGTTCAGCCTAGCCACAGAAAGCTGGTGGGCAAACCAGCGCGCACCCTTTTCTTGCTGGTCGCAAACGAATGCGGGTTCGGCCCCGTGAAGCCTAGCGGGCATTTCTCCTCCACACCGGCGGTGCTACTGCCGTAACCGTTGCCGTCCCCGGTGCCTGGGGCCGCACCGCTCGGCCCCCCGCTGGGCCAAAAGACTGCTGCAAGCGCCACAAGAGCTGACAGCACCAGCAGCGCCTTGCTGGTCGTGTTCAAAGCCATGCTTCGCGCGCTTGGGGCGACAACCAGAAATTGCGGGGTGGCTCAGTTGCCACCTAAAGCCTCCTTACTGGTATTATGCTGCTGCTTGCCATTGCTGATTGCTTCTTGTAAAACAGAAGTGACTTGTGGAGACGTTGCGAATGCGAACAGCTTGAGTCGGTTTCTGCATGGGGGTTTCCTGATGCCGAGCCCAGTTCTTTTTTGCATTTTAGCTAGCTGGCAGACGGTTTAATACTGGCTTCTCCTCCTGACAGCGCCGAATTCCCCAGCAAAGGCTTAACCGACGAGTTTCCTTACTTCGCATTATTCTTCACGCCTCTTAATTCATACTCTCATTATAAGCATTGGTGAAGCTGAAACAGTAGCTATACACAGGGCGGCGTGAGCGGGGGCAGCCGAACCGGTGGCGGCCTCTTGACGATGGGCAAGGACAAGGGCAAAGGAAAGCTTCCGGAACACCTGGAGCTCCGGAGAGACTTCGTAACATGCGGCGATAGGCTCAATTTCAATGTGAGCGCCGCCGGAAATGGGGCGGGCTTGGCTCCTTTAGTAGGTCGCTGCGCTTCGCAAGCGCGAGAATAGCCTTCTTTAGTCGTGCGAAGGCCACCGAGGTGGAATCCGGTGCAAGGGGTTGAGCGTTGGGGCCTCCGGCGGGCGGGCGACTGGGGTTCGTGTGAGGAGGTGGCGCGGTGTCGGTGCCGACCGGCCGCGACCTTGGCGCTCTTGCTGCCGCAGGTTAACACAATCACGTCTGCCAACACGTTCAACGCCATGGGCGTTGACAACAGCTGGGACTTTGCGGCTTTCAAGGACAGCTTCCAGATAGTTATCAACAAGATGGACCGGGAGGTGATGGAGTTTGATATGATTGGCTGCGACCCCGCCATCGCCAACGCGCTGCGTCGCATCCTCATTGCCGAGGTGCCCACGGTGGCCATCGAGCACGTGTTCATGATCAACAACACATCCATCATCCAGGTGCGCGGTGCTGAGGGGTGCTGAGGAGTGTGGAGGGTTGCTGGGTACTGTGGGGTTTCGCCCGCCCAGGGCCGCTGCGAGCAGCTGAGGGCAGCGGTGCGGCGGTACTTGGCAGTGCGGGGAGTGGGCGACTCGGCAGCCCAGAGGTCGTCAAGAGTGACTGGAGGAGAAATGCGGCTGGCCCGTTGAGGGCGGAGGGCCGGCAGCCACTGCCAGCGGCCGTGTGGGTGGCTGGGCAGGGGCTTAGGCCGCAGCACGATGTCGTACAGCCCTGCAGCTGACTTGGTAGGGGCTTCTGTAGCGGCGGCCTTGGCAGTGCATCTTCACCCCGACCCGGCCGCGGCCTCCTCCCAACCGTGTCCGACCGCCTGAAACTCTGCACCCTATCCCCTCAACCTGCCCTCCCCTCCCTCCCGGGCTGGTATCTACAACCCCTCCCCCTGCCCTCCCCTCCCTCCCGTCCTATCCCTCCCCTCCTGCTCAGGACGAGGTGCTGTCGCACCGTCTGGGCCTGGTGCCGCTGCTGGTGCCGCCGCACCTGCTGGAGCCCAAGCTGGCGGAGGAGGCGCCGGGCGAGAAGAACACGGTGGTGTTCAAACTGGACGTCACTTGCAGGAGGTGGGCGTGGGAGGGAGCGGGCGGGTGGGAGGGGGTGGGCGGGTGGGTGGGTGGGAGGGGGGAGGCAGGAGGTGGGAGGCCACGCTCGACGTGTTGGTCGGTGCTGGAGTATGTGGCCGGGCCCAACGGTCAGATCCCGAGTTCAGGACAAGCCGCGTTATCAGGCGGAGGGGGGTGGGTGGGGGAGGGGGCGCACAGGGGGAATGTGGGCCGTGCCACTGCGGGCACTGACAGCGGCTGGAGGGGCGCAGGAGCCCCGGTAGACTGGTGTGTACTGACGGCTCGGTGCCCTGCTGCCCTGCTGCCCTGCTGCCCTGCTGCCCTGCTGCCCTGCACGACAGGAAGCCGGATGGCAGCTTGGAAAATGATAAAGGTGGGCCGCGATGAGGGGGGCGGGGTTGCGGGTTGCGGGTGGGGGGTAGCAGCCGCGATGAGGGGGGCGGGGTTGCGGGTGGGCGGTGGCAGCATTGCTGCTGCGTCACTCGGCAGGTGTGGCCGGTCGGCTGTGGCTGTGGCTAAGGCCAGGGCGGTGGGGGACACGAAGCGCAGCGCGGCATCACGCGTGGCAAACCGGCAATGCCATTGCCCTGCGACCTCGGCACTTCCCAGACATTGATACACGCACACACCCTCCCCACGTTCACGTACACACACACATACACACACACACTCTCCCTCTTGAAGCACATGCCTTCGCCCGCCGCCCACAACCCCGCCTCGCCGCGCCCCTGCCTCCGCCACCCCTCCTCCCTCCCTCCCGCCCCCCAGTCCTGACCAGCCAGCTGGAGTGGCTGCCGGGCGGCTCCGAGCTGCCCGAGGAGACCACCTGCCGCTTCGCCGCCGGCCAGGCGCACCTCTTCACGGCCTCGGCCGCAGACGCCGCCGCCGCCTCCACCTCGGCCGCCTTCGCCGCCGCCGCCGCGCCGCCCTCCCCCCTGGGCTCCACCTCGGGCCCCTACCCGCGGCCGCGGGCGGTGCACGGCGACATCCTGCTGGCCAAGCTGCGGCCGGGCCAGACGCTGCAGCTGGAGGCGCACGCCACCAAGGGCACGGGCAAGGAGCACGCCAAGTGGAGCCCCGTGGCCACCGCCTGGTACCGCCTGCAGCCCGTGGTGGCGCTGCTCAAGGTGGGGCCGAGGAGAGGGAGGAGGAGGGAGGGGAGAGGGGAGAGGCTGCGGGGAAGGTGCGTTTTGGGGGGGGGTTGTAAATACCAGTCCAAACTAAACCAAAACCAACGAAAACGAGCGGAGTGCAGGCAGGGGGGGCGGGGGTAGTTCACTCCAGCTCAAATAAATTCGGGGGGGGGGGAGGCTAGGGAGCCAGGGGCTGGGAGCCTGGGGGTTTGATAAGTACCACGTGAAGGACTACCGCCACCGGAGTCGTTGGGGTTCAAACGTTGCCTTGTGCACGCGCTGCTGCTCGCCTGTCTGCCCCCTTAAGTGCTGCCATGTCCTGCGGCCGCGCGCGTGGCCCCGCCCCCCAATTTCCATCCCCCGCGCAGGAGGTTCGGGCTGACAGCGAGGAGGGCAAGGTGCTTCTGGAGACGTGCCCGGGCCTGTTCAGTGCGGACGAGGCCACGGGGCTGCTGCGGGCCGGCAACGCGCGGGGACACGAGATGGTGCTGGAGCGGGTGAGGCGGGAGAGGAGCAGGGGGCCGGGGCTAATCAACTGGGCGGGTTTGGGTGTGTGCCGGGCACACACACGCGCACAGGCACACAGGGCTTGCGGCAACAGTATCCGTCTCGAGCGGGGTTGGTGGCGGTGTCAGTCATGTGTTTGCTGCGTCCACACCCGACCCCTTTCCACAACCCTCACGCGGCCGCTGAACCACCCCACCACGACCCACCCCACGCAGCTGCGTCGGCTGTTGGAGCAGGAGCGGTTCAGCTCCTGTGTGGCCTACCGCAAGCGCAAGGACCACTTCATCTTCACCATCGAGTCCAGCGGCGTGCTGCACCCCGCCGAGCTGCTGGCGCAGGCGCTGGACATCCTGGCGGACAAGGCAAACAACCTGAGGGACAAGCTATGAGCGGGGATGAGGGGGAGAGGATGAGGGAGGGGGGGATGAGGGAGGTTGGGGGTTGAGGGGCTGTAAGGGCGGCTGTATCACTGCGCCACGTAAGCGGGGGGTGTTTTCGTCTCCATATCCACCATTCCCCCGCGGGCGGGGGTGATGGGGGAAGGAGGCATGTGCCGTGTGATGTGATGGGATGGGCGCCCAAGGCGAGGAGGGCGGACGGCGTTGGAGGTGTGCATGCATTCTGTGAGCGAGCAGAGTGGTGTGTGAGTGTATCAAGCATGTAGGTGCAATAGGGGCAGGGCGGCTGCATGGCTGAATGCAGCACAGCCTTTTACGCCGTGCCCATGCAGGTTTGCGTGCCTGTGTGCGTGAAGCGAAATTGCTTTACACCTCTTGACAGGCGTCCGATCTGCCGAGCGGGCGACGGTCTGTAGGTGTACCGCGGTATGAGCGGCATTGTGCTTGTAGGTAGCATGACGACAGCGCGCGCACACAGGCTGGACGGCAGACTGCTTTCAGGCAACTAGTCACACACGCGTCTTCAAACTCCCACTATGTATGTCGGAGTAGGTCGGAATACCCCGCATACACGCCGTCGGCCTGCATGGGCATGCGCCATGCGGCAAGCGTGCAAGGCTGCGTGAGAGACGGGCGCACACAGGCCACAGGCAGAGGCAGGCAGGCGCTGAGGCGCAGCTCAGGGCAACAACAGTAGCAATTTTCGATGCCGTGCGCCAGTGCGGCGCCAAGCCTGCGTGAGCAGTGACTGAGTCAGGGTACAGGCGCACACCTGGGGAGGTTGAGGTTCCATGACTACCTGGAGACTGCGGAGAGGTGCAAGCAGCTGATGCGGGACCACCGCACCAGCTGGACTGACATCAGGCGGGAAGCGGCCAGCGGCGGACTGACGCCGGAACGGAGGCGTCGGCCTGCGGGTGAGCCAGGCCAAGGCGGTTACGGTGTGGCCGTATGGATGGGTGCGTTCTGAGGCAGCCAGGGGCAGCCCGGCCACTAGCCTGGCGCCCCCTGGCACCCCTGCCTGGCTGCTTTCGGAGGAGGTGGCGCGCAATGCACGGATTAAAGGGAATTGTACGTGGTGAGCGAGGCACCTGGAGAGAGGGGTGGGGGGGGGGGGCGGTTCCCAAGTTCGCTGGCCACTGAGAAGCCGGGAAGCTTGAGTGCGGGGTGGGTGAGGACGCCTGACGCGCCTCCTGGCACCCCTGCCTGGCTGCTTCCGGAGGAGGTGGCGCGCAATGCACGGATTAAAGGGCATTGTACGTTGGTGAGTGAGCGAGGCGCCTGGAGCGAGAGTTTTTGGGGGTGGGGTGGGGGGGGGGCGGTTCCCATGTTCGCGCGTGGCCGCTGAGAAGCCGGGAAGCTTGAATGCGGGGTGGGTAAGGACGCCTGACTCATGAATCGAAGTGCGCGCATGTAAAGCGCATTGCATAGAGGGAGTTTCAATATACCAGAATTCGCGACGCACAAAACAGTAACCGCGGCGGCGAGAGGGCAGACAAACTGGTCGCTTTTTGCGCGTAATTTGGGCGGCATTTACGCTATGCCCCTTTTCTGGCGCAAGGCAGGGTCATTAATAGAGACATTTACGGTCTGTTTGCGCGCAATATGAACCACGGCCGCGAGAGGGGAGTTCGCAAAGACATATTTGGGTTGCATGCGCATCATCCCGGCCCCATGCCTCAAAAAGCCCCAGCTTGCCAATCATGTGCATATAGCGCGCCTCTATTCTGACTGTGCAATTGGTAACACCAGGTTGGCGCTGTATAGCGCGTATCCAGTTGTGTTGTTGCCCTGTATTGCGCCTGCCTGTGGCGCCGCTCAACGCCAAGCAGCTTTGCCGCGCGCCGGCGGCTGTAAGATTCCGTCACATTTGAACAGGGTTGCAGCTATGGGCGCACCTTTGGACGTGGAGGCTGGGGGCGCAAACGGAAATGGCGACAAGGCTCAGAACTATGTACGCGAGAAGTCCTTCGCGCCTCAGGGCATGCGCATCATCTTCAAGGTGAGTCTAAGACAACTGAATGCATTAAGGCAACGGGATGTCCCAGTTTGGTCAAAGCGCTTTGAAACGACTGGCACAGCGCGCTTGCCACGGAATATTGTGCCCCCGCTAGCATGCAGTCCACGAAGTGACTGGCGTTGTACTCCTTGAGTCTACTATCATGTTGGTCCTGGCCTGGAGGGCGGTTTTGGCAACCAGGCCAGCATGCTAGGCAGTTTCTCAAGCCCAGTCGGGTCCTCATAGGGTTGTTGCCTCCGCCCGCGCTTGTAGTAACTGCTTGTTTGGAGGCCTATTTCTCTGACACTGCCTGAGTGCTTGCCTGACCGGCGTCAACTTGGTGTCAACGTTGCGCGCCCGGGCCCAACCGCCATGGCACCTTTGCCTAACCGCCCCAGTAAGTACTCCGGCAGGCCAACCTCCTTCCCTTCCTCCCCTGCCTCCTCTCCCCCTCCCCCCTCCGGAACAGGACCTGGACTACCACGTGCCCAGCAACACCCAGAAGGGCGTGCGCGCCTACCTGCTGAAGAAGGTGTCGGGCTTCTTCGAGGCGCACCAGATGGCGGCCCTGGTGGGTGCTGGGCCGGGAAAGACTGGGCCGGGGACGGGGGCGCCGGTGGAGGTTTCGTCGTAAGCCGGCCGGCGGGTTGGACGCACTGGCACTGCAGCTGATGTGGACAGCCCCTTCATAACCCCAACGCCTGCACGCACCACCACCACCACCACCTCCTCACCCACTCCACCCGCGCCACCCCCCGCCCACCTCGCAGATGGGCCCCAGTGGCAGCGGCAAGACCACGCTGCTGGACGTGCTGGCGGGGCGCAAGACGGAGGGCAAGACCGAGGGCACCATCGCCTTCGCCGGCCAGAAGCCCACGCCGCAGTTCCTGCGCCGGTACACCGGATACGTGGAGCAGGTGCGTGCGCGCGCGTGTGTATGTGCGCTCCTCGTGTGTTCGTGTACCTGCTGATACATGCGGGTGCAGTGGTGCTTGCTTGCGTGTGCTTGCCTGTGTGTGCGTGCGTGCGTAGGGCCACGGGCGGTATGGGGACGGCGGTCAGTTGCGGAGTACAGGGGCGTGTGTCAGGGCTGCACGGCACCTACCGTCTCTCACACACCCTAGCTAAGTTGAGCACACGCACACGCACGCTCCCCATACACACAACCCTTCTAACCTCCTCCCTCCCCTCCCTCCCCCCACCCCCGACCTCCAGTTTGACACGCTGCTGGGCAGCCTGAGTGTGTACGAGATGTTGCTGTACACGGCGGAGCTGAAGCGCTCCACGCAGGAGCCGCTGGAGGAGAAGAAGGCGGCGGTGGAGGAGCTGCTCACCAAGCTGAGCCTGCAGAGGTGCAGGGACGTCAAGGTGGGGGAGGAGGGGGAGGCGGGGGGGGGGGCGGCGCAGGGAGGGGGGTGCAGGCCGGTTTGCGGGCATCTGGTGGGGAAGGACTGGACGTCGGGGGTCGTGGCGTGACGTGGGTGCGTCCCTGGACAGTGACCACCTGGGGTGCCTGGCCTAGGCCCGTCGCCGACGGGCCACCCCCCACGCCCACTACGGCCCCACCCCACCTCTCCACCTCTCCCCACCCCCCAGATCGGCAACGCCATGGCCAAGGGCATCAGTGGCGGCCAGGCCAAGCGCACCAACATCGGCATCGCGCTCATCACCAACCCCCGCGTGCTGTTCCTGGACGAGCCCACCTCCGGCCTGGACAGCTTCACATCCAACGAGGTGCGTGGGGGGGGGGCAGAAGAGAGTTGGGGGGAGAAGGGAGTGTGTTGGAGGGGGGGTGCAGGGGGAAAAGCCATGACCTGTCCAAGGTCGGTATCAAGGGACGGAGGTACACGGAAGACCCAGGACGATGACATCGAGGGCTTGCCTGCCCCGCTTGCTCCGCCCCCTCCGGCCCCTCGCTCCCTCGCCATCAGCCCTCCTGACCGGCTCCCTGCCCCCGCCCCCCTCCCTGCAGGTGATGACCATGGTCAAGACGCTCACGTCTGACGGCGTGACCATCTGCGCCACCATCCACTCCCCCACCAGCTACTGCTTCAGCCTGTTCGACAGCCTCATCATGATGGTCAAGGGCCGGGTGGTGTACTTCGGGCCGCGCGGTGAGTCAGGCTCTGGGAGGGAGGGGGAGGGGGAGGGACAGAGATGTGTGGGGTGCGTGTGTGGGGCGGGGGGTTATGCGCCCGGGCCCAATGTCCCATCATGGGGGGGGGGCCGGCGGAGCAGATTGGGGCAAGGATAAGGGCATGACTGCATGAGCGGAGGAGATGGGGAAAGGCGGCGGGGGCGGGGGCGGGGAGCTGCAACAGCGAACATGTGTCGTCCTCTGTCCTGGTTGCCTGATGACCGAACTCCCTTCCTCTCCCCGCTTGTCCCACCCCGCCCCCCACAGGCCACAACGCCATCGAGTTCGCCCAGAGCGCCTGCCCGCAGGTCAAGGAGTTCCTGCCCGGCTACAACGACGCCGAGTACCTGGTGGACCTGGTCACGGAGGCCGACATCGCGGGCCACTCGGACGTGTTCGCGGACCACTACGCCAACAGCGACCTGGCCAAGGAGAACGGCGCCAAGATCGACAGCTTCCTCACCGAGAGCTCCGACGTGCTGCCCGAGCACATCCAGAAGGTGCGGGCGGATAGGCAGGGCGGGCAGGAGGAGGAGGAGGAGGCGTGGGGCTAGAGGTCATTGTAGTACGTGCCCACCCCAGTGTTTAGGTCGCGGGAGCGGGCGGCGGGGGCTGCCTGTCGGGTGGGGTTGACATTAGGGCTGCCGTAAACTATTCCTCCCTCCCCTCCCCCACCTCCCCAGGAGCTGGCTGTCCGCTCCGCCACCGTGACCCCCTGGTGGTGGGGCCTCAAGACGCTGGTCAAGTACCGCACCTCCAAGAACTACCGCGACGGCGAGTTCCTGGGGCCGCGCATCGGCGACAAGATCATGATCAGGTGGGGAGAAGGAGGCCGGGGCGGGGAGGGAGCGGGAGGCGGGGAGGGAGACGGATTACAGCGGCAGTGGCAGTGGCCGGCAGGATGGCAGTGGCAGTGGCGAGAGGAGAGGAGTGCGTCACAGAGATTGATGCACGTATGTGTGTCTGTACACACACTGCTGTCGGCCGCCTACGACTACCTAAGGCATCTGTCTCCTGTCCTGACAGCACACTGGCGCCTTCCCCCTCCCCCGCCCCCTCCCACAGTCTGCTGATCATGACCCTGTACCTGGGTGTGGGCGACGAGTTCAACGACTCCAACTACATCAACATCGCCGCCGTGCTGTTCATGTGGTGCACCCTGCCCGCCTTCGGAGCCGCCGCCTACGTGCCGGCGCTGGTGCTGGGTGAGTGAGCGCGAGAGCGGCCCGGGCCGTCAGGTCCGTGTGTCCCTGTGTGGCGTGCGAGCGAGTCCCTCCCGGGTCCCGAGTCCCTGGCTGCAGCCGCACTCCCGTTCCGCACTCCCCTCCACAGCACACCACTCCCACTCTAGCACCCTCACGACCGCCTCACCTCTTGACCCTCCACCCCGCTCCCACTCCTCTACCCCCCCCCCCACAGAGCGCAACCTGTTTACTCGCGAGCGCAATGACGGTCTGTACCTGGTGGTGACCTACCTGCTGTCCAAGATGGTGGACGAGCTGCTGCTGGCGGGGCTGGCCAGCCTGGGCATCAGCGCCTACGTGTTCTACGGCATCCAGCTGCAGGGCCAGTGGGTCACCTTCTGGCTCATCTACTACATCACGTGAGTGAAAGGGGATGTGTATGTGCGTGTGTGGGGTGGAGATGGGGTGGGGGGGAAGGGGAGTGGTAAGCGAAGGACGCAAGGGGAGGGTGGGTTGGATGTGGCGGGTGTTGTGTGCTCGGCGCGCGTGCGGTCATGCAGTCCGCCGGTGTTGTGCCTGTCCGCCATTGTCGGGCTGAACCCCTGCTCCCCCCCTTCCCTCCCCCCCCCCAGCCTGTCCAACGGCATTGTGCTGGCCTACTTCATCGCCGCCATCAGCCCCAACCTGGACGTGGCCAACGCGCTGCTGCCCACCTACGTGGTGACGCTGCTGTTCTTCGGCGGCTTCCTGTTCCGCTTCCACGAGATGCCGCCCTGGTGGAAGTGGTACAGCTACATCGACTTCCTGCGCTACAGCTGGGGCAGCCTCATGGTCAACCAGTTCACGGGACCCATGGGCGACCCGGCCTGGATGGGTGAGTGTGGGCTGTTTGTTTTTGGGGGGGGGCGGAAGCATGGGGGTTGATGGGGTGGGGCTAGGGGGGCTGTCGCTGCGACGGTCAGGCTGTGGGAGGGGTGGGATGGATGGGTGGTGGTGTGTGGGGTGCGAAAGCATTAGACGCGCTGGGGGAGGGGGAGGGTTTTGCCCTCTGCGCGCGGGTTGTGCCAATTCGCTGTGTCTGGCACGCCACTCGTCCGCCGCCTCACTCCCGGCCTTCTTCCTGCCCCCCCCCTTCAGGCTCCACCGTCCTCAACTACTACTCTCTGGGCGAGGTGGACAAGTGGACCTACATGGGCTACCTGGCGCTGTTCTTCATCGTGTTCTTCCTGCTGGCGCTCATCACCATGACCTTCAAGAAGTACCAGAGCAGGTAGAGGGCGAGCAGGACCAGGAGGAGGAGGAGCAGCCGTTGAGGAAGAGGAGCTGGAGGAGGAGGAGGAGCAGCTGTGGAGGGGCAGCAGCGCGCTGGCAGCACCAGCAGCACCAGCACCAGCAACTGCTGCTGGGTGAGGCGGGAGCAAGAAGGATGGGGGTGCTGTGGTTGGCTTGTGAACTCGCAATCGGAGGCGGGGTGAGTCATTGTGCAGGGCATTGTGCGTGAACCCCGAGTCGAAGGGCTGTCGTTACGGGGAGGGACTCTGCTAGTAGGGTGTGTGGGTACGTGTGCACTGCTTTGTTGTCATCCTCTTATGTTTCAATGTTGACGAATTCGTTCGTGCATGCGTGTGTCCTTTTACACACATTCAACGGGGTAACGATGTTATCATTTCGTGGGGGCTTCCTAGCAGCAGGGTAGCTGCTGGGACAGTTACATCAGTGTGAACCCTCGTCCATTATTACGGTCGTATGGCCGACGTCGCTCACTGCGTTCACCTTTATGGGTATCGAAATCGTGCCCTTTCACCAAAGGTTATTGTTGGTGCCATTGGGACGCGGAAGGGCCCAGGGCTTGGGCCCGAAGGTTTCGAATTGGGCTGTCAGAGAGGCGAGTTGTTGAGCTGAGATTCACTCGACACACGCCTGCACTTTTGCCATTAAGCCTGCAAGAGGATTGGGGGGAAAAGTAGGCGGCTGCCGTGCGGCCTTTGCGGCACCCACACGTTCGAATCCATGTGGGTGCGAGGTGTGGGCCCTGCAACCCTGACGCGCGTACAGCGGTGTGGTTGAGATTGCAACCGGAGGAGTGGCGAGAGAGAGAGCGGCCCCGCAGACGGCCCGTGCTCGAATGGGAGAGGGCCTGAGAGAGTTGGGTACTCGCTGTGATATGGCTTGTTAAGAACTGAAGTATGGCAGGCCGGTGCCGCCACAGCGCTGGAGGGGGAA